>NW_007727908.1:351202-352175 GCF_000696425.1 Galeopterus variegatus
TGTTTGCAATTGTAATCGGAATTTCTGGAATTTCTATTCCATTGCTATGTTGTGTTCCTTCATGAGACACTATCACACTTTAACTTAAAGATGTTTTATACAGATTTTAATATTTAGTAGATATAGGCAATATTCCTCCATTGCTTCTTTTTCTGAGTTTTCCAGATAAATCATACAAATATTTTCTTACAATATATAATTACACTATATACTCTAAGTGAATAATCCTGCAATATATGCATGTAGTAAGCAACACACTGTACCCACAATAAATATAAATAAAATTGAATATATACATTTGAAAATTTTTAATACAAAATACTTGTACATATTTTAGGGTACATGTGATAGTTTGATACATGAATACAATGTGTAATGATTAAATCAGGGTAATTAGGGTATTTATCACCTCAAACATTTGTCAATTCTTTGTGTTCAGAACATTCTAAATTTTCTCCTGTAGCTATTTTGAAATATTCAACAAATTGTTAACTATAGTCACCCTACTGTGTTATCAAAGACTTACTCCTCCTAATTGTATTTTGGTACCCATTAATCAGCCTCTTTCTATCTCCTCCTCATCCCTACCCTTCTGAGCCTCTGGCAGACACTACTCTACCTCTACATCAACTTTTTTAGTTCCCACATAATGTGTGAGGACTTGCAATATTTGTCTTTCTGAGCCTTGCTTATGTAGCTTAACATAATGTCCTGCAGGCTCATTTATGTTGCTGAAAATGACAGGATTTCATTTTTTATGGCTGAATAATATTTCATTGTGTAGGTATATCACATTGTCTTTATTCATCTAACTGTTGATGGAAACAGGTTTATTTCATATTTTGGCCATTGTGAATAGTGCTGAGATATACATGGGAGTGCAGATATCTCCACAACATACTGATTTCTTTTATTTCGATGTACACCCAGCAGTGAAAATGCTGGATCATATGGTATTTCTATTATTATTTTT
>NW_007727908.1:353816-355020 GCF_000696425.1 Galeopterus variegatus
GTGTGTGTGTGTGTGTGTGTGTGTGTGTGTGTGTGTGTGTGTGTGTGTGTGTGTAGAATGTCATTCGTATTTGGAAAGGGACTGCACTGAATCTGTGCATTACTTTGGGTAGTACAGACATTTTAACACCATTAATTCTTCCAGTCCATGAACATGGGATGTCTTTTCATATTTTTGCACCCTCTTCAATTTCTTTCCTCAGTGTTTTATAGTTTTCATTGCAGAGATCTTTCACCTCTTTGGTTCAAAACAACTTTTAATTAACTTGTCTGGCTCCAGAAAAAAGTAGCCTGAAGATATTTCTGCTGTGACTGTATGGAAGTAGTTAATTAACTCAGAAAAATTATCGTCTTTATAAGGTCAATTCTTCCTGTCCAAACCCATGGGATGTCTTTTCATTTATTTGTCTACTTTTGAGTCTTTCTGTTTTCCATTTTATGGTCTTCTTCATTGTAGGTTATCTCCTGTTAAGTTTAAGCTAGAGTTTTTACTTGTTCAATGGCTTTTTGTGCTTTTTGTTGTCTTATATGGGATCTCTGCCTTCTTTTTTCTCCGAGTTGGCCTTTTCTTTTATATTTGAAAGTTAATGATTATTGTACATGAATTCTGTAACTTGCTAATTTTGTTGTCTTATTTTTAAANATGTAATCCCATTTGTCTAATTTTGCTTTTGTTATCTGTGCTTTTGAGGTCTTACTCAAAACAACTCTTTACCCAATGTCCTGAAGCATTTTCCCAATGTTTTATTCTAGTAGTTTCATAGTTTTAGTTAACTTCATTAATTTAAGTCATTAATCCATTTTGAGTCGATTTTTATATATAAGAGACAGAGGTCTGGTTTTATTCTTCTGCATATGGATATCCAGTTTTCCTAACACCATTTATTGAAGAGACTGTATTTCCCCAATGTATATTCTTGGTACCTTTGGCAAAAATGAGTTAGCTGTAAGTGCACAGATTTATTTCTGGGCTCTCTTTTCTGTTTCGTTGGGCTATGTGTCTGTTTTCATGCTTGTACTATGCTATTTTGGTTACTACAGTGTTGCAATGCATTTAGAAGTCAAGTAACATGATGCCTCTTGCTTTGTTCTTTTTGCTCAGAATTGCATTGGCTATTTGGACATTTTTGTGGTTCCATACGAATTTTAGGGTGTGTGTGTGTGTGTGTGTGTGTGTGTGTGTGTGTGTGTGTGTGTGTGTGTGT
>NW_007727909.1:0-11867 GCF_000696425.1 Galeopterus variegatus
GGGGGGGGGGGGGGGTAGAGGTAGAGTCCAACACCTCACCTATCATAGGTGCTCAAGTGACCACATTAATCAAGTGAAAAGCAACCTGACATATGGGCTTAGTTTAATTTTTCAGGCACTAGTTCTCTTAACTGCCTTAAGTGTTTTTCTCCTGCAACTTATTACAAATGTACTTCCACTGATGTCTTTTGGGAACTTGTTACATTCAGGCCCAGTGCTGGGGATACCACGATGAAAACATAGTCTCTGCCTTTAAGGAGCTTAAATCAGTGTCCCTTGTATTTTAGATGTGAGCTCACACTTGAATCCTGCCTGCGAGCCCAGGGCCTCACTCCAGGGAGTGGGCCTAGAGCAAATGCTTCCACTACAGTTAGATTTGGTTCTTCTGGTTCTAGCGAAACCAGAAAGTGAGGGCAGCTTGGCCAGTGCTTACTTGTGTGAAACAGGGAAATGGAATTATCCTCCTCCTTTTCTCCGGCACAGCTGCAGGGGTGAGAGACCAGCGTGCTACCTGCACTCAGACTCAGGTGGGGTGGTGGCCTCATTCCCTGTGGCTTCTCCATGGGCACTGGGAAGATTCTGGAGCAGGAAGTGAGCCGCCTACTGCTCTCCTTGGCAGCAGAGGCCCGTGGATGTCTGGTCCCTTCACCCCAAGGGATACAGGGCTGTCAAATGGGATTTTTTTTTTTAAAGAAAAAGTTTATAATTGTTTTTCTCATTATAAACAAAGAACATGTTTATTTGTTTTTTTGAAACATACAGAAAAGTGTAAAGAAAAATAAAATGTAAAAGTAACTGTTAGGCCACCATCTGCAGAAAAACCACGGTCAGTCTCTTTTTTTCATGCATAGTACCTTTGCTACTTCCTCCCATAAAAATTATGTTAAATACATCAAGAGTTATAACATGTAAGAAGTAATAAACATCCTACAACATGATGACCCTTAAAAACAAAATACTAAATGAATGAAGCCAGTCACAAAAGACCACCTATTGTATGATTCCATTTATCTGAAATGCCCAGAATTGGCAAATCCATGGAATCAGGAAGCAGATTGGTGGTTGCCAAGAGCTGGGAAATGTTGGGGGAAATAGGAAGTGACCGCTAGTGGGTACATGGTTTCTCTTTGAAGTGATGAAAATGTTCTAAAATTGATTATGGTGTTGGTCACACAACTCTGTGGAAGGGCTGAGCCACTGAATTGTATGAGAAGTCTTCAAACAGTTCATGGAAAGATTCATATTATCTTTTAATTCTATTTTTCCATGAACTTTTTGAAGTACCCTTGTACACTTTATATGGGTGAATTGTATGGTTTGTGAATCCTATCACAATAAAGCTGTTATTAAAAAATACAAATTGAGCTGGCCGGTTAGCTCAGTTGGTTAGAGCGCCGTGTTGTAACACCAGGGTCAAGGGATCCCCTACCGGCCAGCCACCAAAAAAAAAAAAAATACAAATCAAAACCAGAGTGAGGTACCACCTCATACCTATTAGGATGGCTACTATTTAAAACAAAACAAAACAAAATAACAAGTATTGGTGAGGATATGGAGAAACGAAGCTTTGTGCGCTGTTGGTGGCTTGTAAAATTGTGTAGCTGCCATGGAAAACATCATGCATGTTTCTCAGAAAATTAAAAATAGAATTACCATATGATCCCGGGATTCCAATTGTGGGTATATACCCAAAAGAATCGAAATCAGGGACTCAAACAGGTATTTGTACACTCATGTTCATAGCAGCGTTATTCACAGTAGTCAATAGGTGGAAACAACCCAAGTGCCCATTGGCAAATGAATGAATAAACAAACTGTGTATACGTATAGAGGGATATTATTTGGCCTTAAAAAGTAAGGCAGTTCTGGCACACACCACAACATGGATAAACCTCGAAGACATTATGCTGAGTGAAATAAGCCAGACACAGAAGGACACTTACAGGAAGTACCTAGGGTAGTCAGATTCAGAGATGGAACGCAGAATGGTGGCTCCAGGGGCTGGGGCAGGGTGGGGAGTTCGTGTTTAGTAGGTACAGTTTCAGTTGTACAAGATGAAAAAGTTCTGGAGATTGTACAACAGTGTGAATGTGTTTAACACTATTGAACTGTACACTTCAGATGATTAAGATGGTACATTTTATGTTATGACTATTTTATCACAATTTAAAAAAAGTAATAAACCCATGCGCTCACCACTTAGCTTAAGAAGTGGAAGAGTAGCATTGCCTCGGCGCATGCGTCCATCCCCGGGCAGAGGCGCCTCACTGGTGAGCGCTGTGCCACCTCCCTGTGCTTCTTCCTAGTTCCCTGCACATGGAGACGGTCCTAAGTGGCACATCCTTCAGCTTTGTCGGCTGTGGCGCGTGTAGGAGAGGTGTCTGGCTGCGCGTGTCCCCTCACGGGGGAGGGGTTCCACTGCAGAGACACGAGCAGCTGGAGCTCCCTTCATTCTCACTCTTGGAGATTTAGTTCTCTTGTCAGTCATCATCTGCTCTCACCAAACAGTGCTGCTCTGAACCTTCCCAGGCAGCTCTTGACATCTGGGGAGGTGCCTCTGATTTGGGGAGCACCGCATTTGAGATTGCTTCCATTGGCCTTGCGGTGGCGTGGGGTGGAGCACAGGGCCAGACTCTGGGCAGGTGGGCACACGCACAGGGTACCCAGATCCCGGAGGGGACATGGAGTTGGTCCTGTTGAGTTTTCATTATGGCTGCCTTTTGCCTAGAATGCCAGCATTCCCGGGACATTCCTTTGCTGACCGCCACCAGAGGTGATTCCATTCAGCTCAGAGGTGGAGAGAAGAGGGCCTGCAGCTGACTCCATGGAAGGCAGAGCGGGGGAGGCAGGCTCAGGACGCCCAGTGCCAAGTGCACTGCACCAGCACAGCGGGCTCTTCCTGGGGCTTGAACAGGCTGGGGTCCTGCTCCCCAGCGCTGAAGGTCCAGAGACAGCCAGGTGTCCTCAGTGCAGGCAAAGTGTATGCAGGACGGGAACCTTGCTCCTTAAGTACCAGAGGTTGTTCCAAATTCAAAAGGATCAAAAGTTAAGTAAAGAGGAACTCCCCTCCCTTTTCTTTCCCGAGCTTCTTGGTTCCCTCCCTAGTTACAGTCATAATTCTCAGGTCTTTGTGTAGCCTTCCAGAAATGTTCTGTGCATGTTAAAGCAAACAGATACTTTTCAAAAAGATACACTACAGAGATCATACTATAAACATGGTTCTGTGCCTTGCCTGTCCCCTTAACCCGATTTCTTGGAGGCGTTCCTCTTATCAGTGCTACCTTTTTTTTAAACATAGACTCTCTATTATGCTCTCTTACTGCTCATTTCACTCCTGCAATGAAAAGAAAAAGTATAGTCCCTTAGGAAGGTCAGAGCTCAAGATTCCAGCTAGTTATTACTTTTTAAAAAATCTGCTTCCTTGTACCAGGGTTCAGGTTGGGGGTAAGCTGGAGATGCTGTGAGATGGTTCAAGGTACCTTTCCAGCTGGGTTCTCACCTTACTTAGGTTACATTTGACCCAGAAGCAGATCAAGCTATGCATGGGTGGTGCAGGAGTAGTTGGTGCTGGCTGGACATGGCTCTCTCCTGGGAGTGCTCAGCCACCAGTGTCGGAAGTACCAGAAGTCCAGCAGTCCATGTCAGCAGTGCAGACCTGAACCCAGGGATTCAGGGGTCCAGGCAGCCTTTCAGACAGGCATTGCAGACAGTGTCCCACTCCTGCCAGCGTATGGGGAGGGTGGGTTGCTGACAGCTCGGCCTGTGTTGGGTAGACTCCAGCAAAGGAATCCTCCTGCTTCATGTGTGTCTGTGGCTTTTTTTCATTTTTTTGGTTTGAACCTTGCCATCTCCTTGTATGTCAGTGTAGGGTCCTGGAAATTTACTTCTCTAGACTTCAGATTTTATTCTTGCCCGGTGGAAACCAAGAATCCCTTTGCTCAATTGGCTTTAAAAGCCAAACTTGGGAGTCTCTAGTCTCAGGGCAGGCATGCAGGGTGGCACTGCCTACCGGGCTGACTTTAGAGACTGCCCTTGTTTGAAGGTGCCTGGAAAGTTCCTTCCGTGTGGCTTGTGTTCTTTTGTTTTCCTGCCATATGTAGTTGTTTTAAATCCCATGTTTACATTAGTGGATAGGAGGGGAGTGACCGACCCACATTAACACACTGGGGCTCCAGGAAGCCAAGGCAGTGCTTTGGCAGGCAGTGGAGAGCTGATCTGTGCAACTGTGTATTGGGATGTGTGTGTTGGGTGAGCGCACCTGTGTCTAAACTTGCTCGCTCAAAGCTGTGGTGTTCCAAAGACTGCCCACAGCCAAGGGCAGAGGATGCCCAGGCCCCAGTGAGGACCGAACACCACTGACCCAGGAGTGGCTGCCCTTGTCTGCTCGCTGTCACTCCCTGTGCAGTGGGCGCCTGGAGGTGGCCTCTCACTCACTTCCGGGCATGTTGGGACTCATAGATGTACCCACTAATCTGTCTTAACAAATGGTAGGAGGTAGCCTTGTCCACCATGGCCGCCCGAGGAACCAGAGGGAGCCCGCTGCTGCAGAGGGGCTGGGAGGATTGGGCCTGGGTAGATAGGGATGCCAGCTGGGCTTGCAGGGGGTGAGGCTGCAGGGAGCTGGTGAGCATTTAGGGGTCAGGGGAGGTGGGATCTGCCCACTAATGTGTTTCCCAGATGGAGCAGTCTGTTCCAGGTGCTGGGTTTTCAACTGGAATTTCCTTACTGGGTGAACAGTTTTTTCACTACATTTAGGATGGCTGCAGGCCTGCTGGGCAGAGAAGGGCATAACACTGGGGTGGATTTGGGTTTTGGCGAGAATATTCTGTAACCCCAACTTGACATCCATGTTTTGCTTTGAGTGTTCCAGAGGGATTAAAGCTCACCTCTGACGCCTGACCCTCGCCTTGATGGTCCACAGGACACACAACTGACTTGGAAGCAACTCCTTTTCGGCTTCACTGATTGATGTATGGTTTGGCCCTTCTGTCCCATGTTCTTCTTTGACTCCCTCTACCTCTCTTAGGTGATGGACTTGAAACTGCAAAGGAAATCTCGTAGCCAGGAACGCCCCCACCTGGGATTGGAGTCCTCCTGCCCCTCCCTCCACACTTGGGGGCATAGCCAGCCTATTGCCACTGACTCTCATTTTTTTTTTTGTCTTTTTCCGTGTCCGGCAACGGATCGCAACCCTCAGTGTCGCCCCCGTACCGGACCGGGACCGGCAACGGGATCGCAGCCCTCAGAGTGGCTCCCGCGCCTCGCTCAGCCAGTGAGCGGGAACCGGGCTGGATGTGGGATACGTACCCTCGGGCGGGAGCGCCGCCACGCTTCCCAAGCGGCGCACTATCCCCCGCCCCCCCCCCCCCCCTTGGGGGCATAGCCAGCCTATTGCCCCTGACTCTCATTTTTTTTTTGTCTTTTTCCGGGTCCGGCAACGGATCGCAACCCTCAGTGTCGCCCCCGTACCGGACCGGGACCGGCAACGGGATCGCAGCCCTCAGAGTGGCTCCCGCGCCTCGCTCAGCCAGTGAGCGGGAACCGGGCTGGATGTGGGATACGTACCCTCGGGCGGGAGCGCCGCCACGCTTCCCAAGCGGCGCACTATCCCCCGCCCCCCCCCCCCCCCTTGGGGGCATAGCCAGCCTATTGCCCCTGACTCTCATTTTTAACTGGACCACCTGAGAGTGTTACCAGTCCTCAATTGTTCATCCAACTGGAGTGAAACCCTGCCTCAGGTTTGCTTACTTGTTTGCTAAAGGGGGCTTTTAAAATGTTGAATCCTGTCTGGCAGTAACAATGGGAACAACCTCCCTCTTACTCCTCTCGCCTCTGAATTAAAATCAAATGGAGAAACTCCACAAAGGACTTTTAAGGGAAAATCCTATGTTTCCCATCTCATAAGCTTCCAGCACAGTATTAGAGAAAACAGCTCATTAATTTACCCCTGGAAGGGCAGCCCCCGACTACTGGCACGTGGTAGCAGGCTGCTTTGGCAAGGCCCATGTTTAGTCGGCTGCTTGTCCAACCCCGTGGGGCCTGATTTCTCCCCAGTGCACACCATTTAATTAGGGCTATGATTTAATTAGAAGCCTTTGCCTTAGCCCAGTTTGATTGTAGTACTTTTTCTGGATAAAGAGTTCCCTTTGCCTGAATCCCACTTGGGACTGGAGTCCCGTGCCTCAGCCCATTACCCATGACTTTCATTTTTAATAGCAAGTGTTAATCAGTTGTTCATCCAACTAAAGTGAAACTTGCCTCTTAGGTTTGCTTATTTGCCAACAGTAGCTTTTAAAGTGCCAAATGCTGAAGTGCTGAATCCTGCCTGGGAGCAACAACTGGACAGAGTCTCTATGGGCCGTCGTACTCTAAAATCACCCGTCCTTTCTCCTTAAAGTTTGCTCCTGACAATCCCATTTCCACACCTTTCACATATAATTGTTTCCATCTTTCAAAGAGGGCTGGGATGACCTTAATGCTGAACTGAGATTCTGGGGGTGACCTTGCTTTAAACAACTAGGCTGGGCACTACTGTTTTATGGCCACTGGCCAGATAGCTCTGAGCCTATGTACCCTGTGGCTTTCCTCTGCATGTCTGGGACAGGCCGAGTAGGGTGGACCTTCCTGTCTGTTTGCACTTAGGGCTATGCTTCTTGTTGGCCACTGAAGGAGTCCAATTCCTGTTAATGACAATTAGAGCTGCAGATACAGGGGCCACATTGACCCTCGAGTGGCCTGGTACACTACTGCAGCCCCCCCTCCCCCCAGTTGGAGGGGTATGGACTTGGGCAGGGGAGCAGTGACTACCAGGTCCCAGGGGCCTCATCTCCTTTGTCATGGGGTCTGACCAGCCTAGGGATCAGGAGTTGCTGAGGGGAAGGGTCTTTTCACTGAGGCCTGTAACACAAAATGGTTCTACACAGCCTGGATAGTAATAATGTGGGTTAAAAATGTTGATCCAGCCTCCAGAGCTGTGTCTAGCAGTTCCCTGTCAGAGGCTGGGACAGAGAAGGCTTCTTGTCAGATGAGTGGATAGTGTAAGGCTAGGAGAAACAGTATATGCTGGACGACAGTATGGAGATTCGGAAAGACCTCATCAGGCTGGAACAAGCCCTGTATTTAGCTTTGTCCCTCACAGGTCTGAAAAGATTCTGCTTTTGGTGGGAAGTTTGTACTGGAGAGGCCTCAAACCAAGAATCCCCAAACCACCTAAAATGCCACTTCAACCCCTGGTCACTGCTGGGGCTGAGGCCAGGCTGCTGTCTGGCCTGGATGCAGAGCTGAGCCTTCTGTATAGTTCTGGCTTGCTCTTTAGCTGGTTAGGGTCATGTTGTCCATTCTGTTCCAGGGGGAAAGTTGGGGATCAGATCAGCTCCTTGAAGTGGGTTTCTTTTTTTTTTTTTTTTTTGTCCTTTTTGAGACTGGCCGCACCACGCTCAGCCAGTGAGCGCTGTGAACGCACCAGTCATCCCTATATAGGATCCGAACCCGCAGCGGGAGCGCTGCTGCGCTCCCAGTGCCGCACTCTCCCGAGTGCGCCACGGGCTCGGCCCTTGAAGTGGGTTTCTATGAAACAATTTCTGGTGAGACAGAGTCCTGGGCCTACAGGGTCAAGATTGGTGGCATTTTCTGGGGTGGATGGTTAAGAAGCCCCTCAGGTGTCTCTTCTGCTCACTAAATTTGAGAGCCACTACTGTTCTTGAGGGGTTGTCTGCTTTTCCCAGGCAGTGGGCTGGTGTTCCTGATCTCCTGTTCTGGCCAGGACCCCTTTCTGTGGTGGTGAGGTAGATCCAGTGGGCTGTGGCCCCAGCCTGTGAAGGGCACTGAGGGCTTGTGCAGTCCTCCTGGAAGGGCCAGAAGGATTGGGTTTTAGTCACCCAAGGTGAAGTGGTCCATTTTTATCTTTTGTTCTTCAGGCCAAGGATGCCTGCTTTTGAACTCTGCAAAGGGTGGGGTGTTTAGCATGATCTGGTCCAGGGGTCTGTTGATTTCCACCAAAGAAACCCTCCTGCAGTTACCCTGATTAACCGAGAGAAGCTTCCTGCTGCTGGCCTTGTGTGTCAGCTGTATTGTGTGCGTGCGACTGTGTGCTGAAGGCTGCCTCTGCCCCTGGGTTGCTTTGCTGACGCACAGACCTGCTAGTGCACTGCATCAGGCCAGCTGCCAGAGCCGCTACAGAGATGACCCACCTGCCATCTTGTCAGACATCACTTTTATTCTTTCAGAAAAAAAATCCTTACTGTCTTGTGTGTTAGGTTCTAAAGGAGGTAATAACATAAGTGAGATGTGCCCTTGTGGGCTTAGGCTTGAAGGCCCAGACTTCCCTCAGTGGCTTAAAGGAACATAGTAAAGTGCTTCTCAGCCTAACTATTGTGTGTCTCTCTCTCCCATCCCCTCCATCAAAAGGGTAAGCTTGTCAGCCACAGACTGCTACATCGTGCATGAGATCTACAATGGGGAGAACGCCCAGGACCAGTTTGAGTACGAGCTGGAGCAGGCCCTGGAAGCCCAGTACAAGTACATTGTGATCGAGCCCACCCGCATCGGTGATGAGACAGCTCGCTGGATCACTGTGGGCAACTGCCTGCACAAGACGGCTGTGCTGGCGGGCACCGCTTGCCTCTTCACCCCCTTGGCATTACCCTTAGATTATTCCCACTACATCTCCCTGCCCGCTGGTGTGCTGAGCCTGTCCTGCTGTGCCCTCTACGGAATCTCCTGGCAGTTTGACCCATGCTGCAAGTACCAAGTGGAGTACGACGCCTATAAACTGTCCCGCCTGCCTCTGCACACACTCACCTCCTCCACCCCTGTGGTGCTGGTCCGGAAGGACGACCTGCACAGAAAGAGACTTCACAACACGATAGCACTGGCTGCCCTGGTGTACTGTGTAAAGAAGATTTACGAACTCTATGCAGTATGATTTCAGTAGAACAGGGAGAGAAGCAAAACAACCCAGCCCACGGGTGACAACAGAGTATTCAGATTGCCACAGTAACATTTTTTGCTCTGTGAGCCTGGGAAGGTGTTTGGTTTAATATTTGTTATTTTTTAAAAATAACACAGATCACGGGTGTACCAAGGGATTTTTCAACTCATTACACTAAGGTGTGGATTTCCATAACCGAAGAGGGGGTCTGAGGCTGTGGAAGTCTGACCGGGCAGTGGAGTGCTGATGAAAGCAAACGCTACTGAGGGGGTGTGAACGTGCTTTGGGGGGTGGGGGTCTTTAAGTATGTTGTTTAACTGTACCATCCAGAGCCAACCAGAAGCTATCGACCATTAAAATTATGAGAATTTCGGCTCCTGCTGTTCTCTGTCCATGACACTGTCTGGAGCTTGCTGTTGCACATCTGCTCTTGGTGGTAGCCTGCACATGGAACCAGCAGGCACTGTGGAAGCCACCCTGATCTCTGCCGCAGCCTGGTGTCACCACTGCAGCAAGAATGGGCCTAGATCCGAGGTGGTCCTCAGGCCAAACCCTGCCCGGAAGCAGTCTCCTGGCTCCTTGTCCTCATCATTTCCAAGGCCAGCACTGCTAATGTGCTGTTGAGGGACATGGTGGGATCAGGGGACAAGGCCTAGAGGTCACAAAGTCTCCATTTGAGTTCAGTTGGGGAATTTGGGGGCCCAGGACTCTTTCTCCATAGATTCTGATTTAGGGGAACACAGAAACTAACATCTGTATGTATATTTTTAAAGCACCAGAGCTGTTCCTGATGTGGACCCTGAGTTCAACCCCTTGCCCTAGGCCAAAGGAAGAGCCCTCAAAGCAGTCTTGGACACACCCCCGGCCTGGTGCTTCCTGTTCCACAGGAGCTGAGTCCTGGGCTTTTCTCTCACACTGAAAGGCATATCGCACGTCGTCTTCCACATTCCCTCTAAGACTTGGGATAAATGGAAGATTATCCCCTTAACTGCTACCTTCCTAAAGCCTCTGTTCCCTCATCCCTAAAGAGCCATACAACATTTCCTTCTGAGGGGATAATCTTTAAGTGACAACCAAATTGAGTTTTCACCTAGTTATAAAGGACCCATCAGGAAGCTCAGATGCCACAGAGCAACAAAGGGCTGCTTAACCTGGGGTGCACGGGAAGGCTTCAAGGGGCTTAAGGGGATGGTTGGGCCTTTTTTTTTATAAGGGAGAACCAGAGATTTAAAAAGATAGCCCACAAAGTTTAAGAAACTTGGCTTAATTCCAAGGGCACTCAAAGGTGATTAGTGACTGCTGGGTGGCAAAATGGTGTTAGGTGCACACGATTGTTTACGTGGCAGTCTTTGGCCATCTGGAACAGTGGTAAAGATGTAACTGCATTCACCACACAAAAGTGATCCCAGACAAACATACCTCATTTTGACTACAGTGTGAGTTAAAATCCAGGTGTCCACACTCCTCAGTTGTCTGAATGCTGACTTCCAAGCCTGCTGGGCAGGAATGGTAGATGTTTTTGTAACAGGCCCAGATTTGGAAAGGGAGCCCTGTGCCTGGCCTGGAAGTGCTCTGCCTGCAAATCAGATTTCATGGGGGAGATGGCTGGAAGCAGGCAAGTCATGGCGACCTCAAGTCAGCTGAGCAGAAGCCATCACCCAAAATAGAAACCAGGTGCAAATGGGTGGCTCTTTCGCTATTTCCCAAGCTGCACTGAACAAAGTGATTCTTGTTGGGTAGACTAACCCAGATTCTGAAGTGCCATCTTAGTTACATGGCCCCTGGCCAGGGAGATGAAGACAGGTTTGGTGTGCCTAGGGCAGGGCGATGGGGAAGAGAGAAGCAACACACCTCGCTCCCTTTGCTCCTGCCACTGTCGCACTGAGAGGAGCAGCCGCATCAGAGTTGGTGACGAGTGGCCTGTGTTCATTGGTGATGTGCCACAGTGTTTTTGAACAGACAGCATTCAATAACTGCCAATTGAGAGAAAGCAGAAACCAAGTTACCTGGGCTCTCCTGTGCAAAATCACAAATGAGTCCTACGTGAATTCAGAGAATAGATCATGTAATTAATGTAGTAAATTAATCTGGTTTTAACTACCTATCCCCACCCCAATTTCAGAGAATAGCGAAGAGGCTTTGTGTGAAAGGACAACTGAGCAGGAAATGTAGCGGAGTGGACCCAGGCAAGCTTTTTCTCACTGCAGTGTGCCCAGGTGGCTGTGCATTCACCATGTGCACAGTGACTCACGAGTGAGCTACAGCCCCTCTGCACTGCACAAACTATTTGGTTTCATTTTTCAGTCTCTGGTTTTGGCATGAAGCACAGGATGGCCTGCTTCTGCCCTGGGACCGGTGAAACCAAAAAAGGCTTGACAAGCAAAGTGGAAAGCGTCTTTGAACTTTATCAGATATATAAAGGTAGAACCAATTAAAAATCTTGCTTTTCAGACCTCCCCAGCAGAATTCAAGGATGAAAGAGGGGACCAGGGTGAAAAAAAAGACAAAACCAAAAAACCTTTGAGAGCAGAAAAAAGAAACTAGAACAGCAGCAACACCACCTCCCCTGGTGGCAAATGTTCATGTTCATATTCAAACACCAGTTTGAAAAGTCCAAGAGCAAAATGAAAGGTTGCTCCAAGGCCATTAGCTGAAGGCCAAGTCTGGCTGAGCTCCCCTCTGAAATGCAGGCTCTTTGGCTGGCAGTACGGGTAAGGAGCTCATCCACAGGAAGGCACTCATGCTGCTGTCCAAGTTAGGACAACTCTAAAGGCTCAGTAAGTCCCACATTTATCCAAACCACTGCTCTCTCCAGGAAGGGAAGCATAACTCCAGGGAAACCTGAGATGACCTGCTTTAGAATTACAGCCCACCTGGCCAGGTTCTGATTGTTTCATTTCTAAAGAACGCCTAGGGCCATGCAGGGTTCTCTTCTCCC
>NW_007727909.1:12831-14467 GCF_000696425.1 Galeopterus variegatus
AACCCATGGCCTTGGTGTCATCAGCACCGCACTCTCCCGAGTGAGCCACAGGCCAGCCCTCTCTTCTCCCTTTAGACTGCTGTCTAGTAAATTCATCTTCAGCTTGGAGTGGTGCCCAGCGTCCTATAGGGCTGTGGTAAGAGTCAGCAGGGAAACCAGGGGATTCCTTTTAGGTGCTACAGCTGCCATCACTTGGGACAAGCCAAATTAACCCATCACATATGAGCCCATCTTTTATGTTGAACAACTTATTATATGACCCTGGAAATGAAAATGAATGATGATTTCTTAAAACTACAGATGTCACCCTTGAGTACTGGAGGTGGTCTCTCTGCCAAAACAATTAGGTAAGTGGTCTTGGATAAGCCAAACATGAGAACTGGGTCAGGTGACATCATGACACCTTCTGATTCCAAGATTGAAACAATTTCTAGGAGCTGGTGGGGATGGAATTCAAAGGATGCACGGTTCTTCTATCCTTGAGAATTATGTCATTTATTTCATATTTTTAGATTTAAATCCCAGTTCCACATTTACTCCTTAAGTGCTCCCCCCACCCCTCTGACGAAGCTTATTGCCTTTCCGGGTAGTGTTCTCTGCCAGCAGGGGCCTAGCTAGGGATCTATAGGAGAAGAGTTTCTCTTCAGTCCTTCCCACCTGTGAGACAAATCTCCATTAAAGTCCCAACAAATGCAACTGTCCCTTGTAGAGCAACCAAGCCTAAGAAGGTGTTGCTTCTGTGCCCGGCTCTGATGCACCACTAGGAGTTCTTGGATTTCCGCTCCTTTCTGGCCCTGGAGGCCATGAGGCTGAAGAAAAGCCCAGGAGCTAGAGTTCGAAGATAAATAGCCAAGGAAGGCAGTAAGTCGGCCAGGATCACATCTTTCTCCTTCCTGCCCACAGCAGCAAGAACATCCTGAGCCACCTCCGCAGGGTTTCGGCCCTGTGCTGTGGTCTTGTCTGTAGCTAAAATAGACAAAAACAAAAGAAACACATGAACTTGGGAGCAGAGGTCTTCTCTGCTGAGGACACGAGCTGATGTGAACTGTCAGGTCAGCGTGCTGCACTCCCACCATGAAGCTCTTCGCAGAGTGTCAGGAAGCAGGTGGTGTGGTGTGCCAACACCCCTGACGATGTTGTACTCTAAGGAAATGAGGAACCATTCTGTGGTTCCACGTGGGTAAGTGGTGGTAAGGGAGATGTGGAAACAGGGTAGACTGGGTACCCCTGTCAGTGCCTGGGACCAAAGCAAGTCCATCTGCCTGGTGGTCTATGGCACGGACAGAGGACAGCCCAGGTGGGGTCTCAAAGAGTGAGCCCCTCACACCACATCTGAAGAGGAGCTTCCTGACCTTGGACATTTTTGCGTCTTGGAATACCCAATGCTTAAGGAATGTACCATCCGATCTGTCTTGGGTGGCTGGGCTTCAGGGCTGCCAGACAGGAGGTGGGCGAAGACTGTGTGACCCCCATATGCACTACAAGCTCACTGAATCAGGAGTAGACACGTCTGAGCTCCGAATGTCATGTATTAACTGGATGAGGAACAGGAAGAAACCCTTTGTTTTAGGTGTTAGAGGAGACAACCGGGAGAGGTTAGGTGGTGTTAGGTTAACAGCAAGGAATGTTTCTTTTC
>NW_007727909.1:15073-31651 GCF_000696425.1 Galeopterus variegatus
AGAGGAGACAACCGGGAGAGGTTAGGTGGTGTTAGGTTAACAGCAAGGAATGTTTCTTTTCCCTAGTAATCTACCAATGTTGCCAACAATATAGGACCAGTTCACAGGCACAGAAGAGAGGCCACTAGCAGAGAGCACTGAAACCATCCTTAAGTTGTCCAGACTGCCTGAGCTCCCTCACTAGTATCTGCTCTCGTTGTTTTTGTTAACACAGGAGAACAGGAAATTTCTGATTGTTGCTTATTTTTAAATGCCACAGAAAGAGTTTTTAAACAGTATCTTCTAGGTATACGTAGGTAGGAAGCTGTCTGGCTCTATGCCTCTGTATGATTTCTGTTGTGGGGAGAACAAGACTTGCCACATGAGAGAGCAGCTGCCACCCAGGACATGGGCAGTTTTGCTTCAGACCTAGTGGAGGCTGAGGGTGCAGGACCAGGAGGCCCCTGGGCAGCAGAGACCCCAAGAGATCATATCCAGCGAGGCAGGACACAGCAGGACAGTACTTGAGGGGTGGGCAGTGCTTTTGCAAGGGGGGGGAGGCAGAGTCAGCTCCCAACGGCTCCAGCACTTGTGGGTCAACTGAACTGAGAAGCAGAAGCCAAGTGGTCTCTGGTTGGTCTGAGCCTCCTTGCTGAGGCGGGGCCGTTCAGCCCACGAGTGCTGACTGCAGGTCAGCTGGTACTGTCCCTGACTAAAGCAAGATGGAGATTCTGAGACTACCATACCCAGCCTCACCCCAAATACTGGCCCTGAAATTGGTCATTTATCAAGCAGAATGGATGGGGACCATTCAGGTCAAGCACCTCACACTTGCCATGAGGTTAATTAATTCACTTACCCTGACCCTATAATACTCCTCGGGCCTTGGGGTCTGGGAATGGGTGAGCTGGAAGTCTGGTGAAGTTTCAGCTTGGGGACTTCTTCCTCCACCTCAAAGTCCTGCCTACAGCATCCTATTCTGAAAGCTGCAGTGGTGACGCTTGGGCTAAGGCTGGTTCGTGTGGGGTAAATGAAGATTATTCAACAGTCTGTATCTACAACCAACACCCATACTGTTTTTTAGTTTTAAAAATTATATTCCAGATGAAAGAACCAAAGAATCACTTAGGTAAGTAAGAGCAGAATATCTCCCTGTGGCCCACCAACAGCTTTTCATAGAGAAAAAGAGAAACCAGGCCTCACCTCCATATCTGGACCCATCAGCAGTGGTCGCATTTAGAGAGAGGTTGGTGTGGATGTAGCCAGGGCTGATAACAGTCACCTCGATTTCATACTGTTCCATCTCGGCACGTAGACAGTCAAAGAATGCCTGGGTTGCGTGCTTGGAGGCTGCATCTGCACATGTGGATGGAGAGGCAGGTGAGTGCATTAGAGTGGGCATGCCCGAGGCCCACCTTTCGCTCCTAATCACTCATTCTTTTTTTAAAACCTGATCTTGTAATTTAAGATTACAGTATTATAACAATGTTCATTTCCTGATTTTGAGAAGTGAACTGTGTATCCTTGTTCTTAGGAAACACTGAGTTAAGAGTAAAAGAGCATCGTGTCTCTAGCTTCCTTTCAAATGGTTCAGCAAAGAAATTAGAAATTATATATACATACATGCAAATAAGGTAAAATGTTAACAATTGGGGAATCCACATGAAGATACATGGGAGTTGTTTGTGCTGTTCCTGCAACTTTTCTTTAAGTCTGAAATTATTCCAAGTTAAATGTTGAAAATAAAACAAAAATTTAATGCCTATTGGCTAAAACATTCAAAGAGTATAGAAAGACAAAGTAAAAAAGTGAAAGTCTTTCTGCCTTCCAATTCCATTCCTAGAGGTACCTAACGCCAATAGTTTCTTAGGATTTATTTTATATATATCCTACTTACATACATGTGACTTTACACATAAGTAATAGTTTTTTTTTTACAGAAATGAGCTCATGCTGTGCCTATTGTTCCTGCAAGCAGCTCTCTTCACCTGGTGGCACAGATGGACAGCCTCTGTGCCACCGTGCAGACCTGCCACGTGGCTCTGGCTGCCCAGTCCTCCCCTGTGGGTCAGCAGGTGACAGAACTGGCCCCATCAATGGACCTTCATAGGTTGCATCCAGTTTCTGCCACTGAAAAACATGCTACCAGTGAGCATCTTGCATATGAGTGTGTGTGGATAAAATCCATGCCTGGCTTTTTGCATACTTCACTTGACAAACTTCCAGGCAGTGG
Source organism: Galeopterus variegatus (assembly GCF_000696425.1). NCBI lineage: Eukaryota > Metazoa > Chordata > Mammalia > Dermoptera > Cynocephalidae > Galeopterus > Galeopterus variegatus. The sequence continues at coordinate 17,286 of NW_007727909.1, forward strand.
CTTTTCATCCGGAAGATCAATAGCGCCTGCTCCACTTGCAGAAACAGTGCCGTCTCTGCTCTTCAGCAATGGCTCCACAACCCAGTGAAAGGTGCTCTGAAGGGGAACACAGTGACCCTATAATGACATTCTTGGGAAACACACCAGCATCTCCACAGAAAATCAGCTTCTTCCAGTTCATAGTTCTAAATGTTTTAGCCTTAGGAAAGAAGGGGCATCCATCAGCCAAGGAAACAAGAAGGGAAAAAGCAAGGAAGTGTTGTGGCAAGTCACATGAGGCAGTTTGGAGAGTCTGAGCTTGCTGTAGTGCATTTCTGGGCCAGCTCCTTGGGTTTGGGGCAGAGTTGCTGGGGGTTATAGATGGGTGGAGAGAACTGCTATCGGCTGTGATTCGAGGGGTGCAGCCCAGGCCTGAAGACTGGGAAGAATGGGTTATCCTGGGGGTTCCTAAAATGGAAAGCTACACCTAGACATCTGGGTCTCCCCAGGGCTCCCAGGCTGTCAGTTCTCAGCCAGCCTGTGCTGACCTAACCCATCACCGCTGTCGACATCACTTGGCCTCTCTCCTAGGTGAGGCACAGTGCTAAGCACACCGCATGGATCACCTGACTTGGTCCTCAAATAGAGGATGAGGGAGATGATGTTATTCTCCCTACTTTACATATGAAGAGACTGCTGCTCATCTGGGCTAACTGACTTGCCTAAGAGGCACTGCCGTATTCAGTCTGGTCATCATAAAGAACCCACCAACCATGTGTGCCTTACTACAGTCAGCAGGCTAACTAGAGAACAAAAATCAGTGGAATTAAATCAACATAATATTTGGAAATAATTTAGTACAAAGAACTCTGTATATCCTTTGCCCCACCTTACCTATCATTAACACTTTACATCATTTGCTTTATTGTTTGTTTTATATATATATAAATATAATACTATATATAGTATTTTTTTGTGAACTATTTGAGCAGCCTTCAAAGGCTCTCCTATGCTATCAGAGTTCAAATAGAATATTGGCCAACAGAGAAATAACAACCATAGAAACAAATACAGATACAGTGCTTTACAGTTTACAAAGGACATCTCTAGTTGTCTCCTTTCATCTTTAAACCAGCCTGTGAAGGCTGTACAATGATTGTAAGTCCCACTGATAAGTAAGGAAACAGAGGGTCTGAAAGTTAAGTCACTTGTCCAAGGACATACAACTGGAACCAAAAGGTAGCGCTGTGATTCAGACCTCAGGAGAAAGAATAAGTTTTTGTTACATTTCCAGTTCAGATAGTTGGCTAGATCATATCATCAAACTGGATGTTTTTTACTGTCCTTTCAAAGTGCTGACACAGCTCTGCTTTCCCTCTATGGCCAAGGCTGTGGTGGGCAGGGCTGAGTCCCTCCTTGGGAGGTTGGTGAGAGTGGATGACGCTGTTACATGTCAGCATTTCCCTTCAGAGAGTAGCCAAGAAAGGAGTTACTAGGACAGTTTGTGAAATTACCTTTAAAATCTTTAAAAATAAAAATAACTAGATTCTGTGTGTTTGCATGTGATGTGATGGCAGACAGGTGAAAGAAACGACATGTTAAATTGTGGCATAGCCACTCTCATAGAGTTACTAGGACAGTTTGTGAAATTACCTTTAAAATCTTTAAAAATAAAAATAACTAGATTCTGTGTGTTTGCACGTGATGTGATGGCAGACAGGTGAAAGAAACGACATGTTAAATTGTGGCATAGCCACTCTCATACATGCACGTGAGAGTGCGAATTGGAAGCCAATTTAGCAGTTTTAATTTTTTGGTCCTACCTAATAGTTCTACTTCTTGGAATTTATCTTATTGAAACGCTCCCCTGAGTGCCCAGAGATATAAATATCCAAGGCTGTTCTATGTAGCACATCACTGCTAATGGTCAAAGACCGAGGAGAAAAAAAATCCTCCCATGTCCAGGAAAATGGCTTATCAGTTACGTCACATCCACTCAATGGATTATTACATATCCACTTAAAAGGGTGGGGTAAATTCATATATGCTGATGTAGAAAAATATACTGTCAAGGGGAATAAGCAAGCCACAAAACAGTATGCATAATGTGATGCCATTTTTGTATGTTTGATTTTATCTAGAAAAAAATCTGGAGGCATACGCCCCAAAGTGATGAAATGGTTATACTGGTGCGGTTATGCTCATAATTAATAATAACAATAAGAGTGGCTAGTACTTGTGGGGTGCTTAGAGCCTGGGGCAGGTCATGCACTTCACTCACAGCAGCCCTCAGGGCTATGACTGGGACAATTTACATTTGCACATGAGGTTGGAGCACAAAGAGGTGGGGACATTTGCCCAAGGTGACACGGGGGTAAGGAGTGGAGCTGGGGTTTGAATTTAGGCATTTGGCTCCAGGAAACACAGAAGGAAACATGAAGTTCCTTCACATTCTCTAAGCATATTTCTACAATGTCTGAATTTGGGATAGTAAACGTGTTAATTTTATAATGGGGAGAAAACAAAGAAAAACATTTGGGGAGAGGGAGACGGAAGCACTCACAGGCCGATCGAAAAGGAATGCTGATTTTGCCCTGGATGCTGCTGATGGCAACGACGTGGCCTCTCCTCCTCTTGATCATGGAGGGCAGGAGTGCTGGGAGAGAAGATAGAGACTTAGGTGGTCACTCTACCTGGTGCTGACAGGAGGTGACTGAGGAAGGCCCCTCAGGTGGAGGAGCCAGGTGGAACTCTCAGGCCTCCTGCGGTCAGCAGATGCCAGCAGGCCAGCAGGAGGCTGACAGCCTCATCACCACGAATGTTCTCCTCGCTTACCTTTTCCTGAGGGGAGCATCTCCCCTGGATTGAAATGTGTGGCTGGACATAAAAGCCCCACTTGTAGGGGCTGGCAGACACCATAAAAAGGAAATGCAGGTAATGCTGTGCAAAAGGAGGCTGTCACTGAGGAGGACATCTTGATTTGAAGCTATAAAGCAGACAAAGCAAACACCCAAACTGTAGTGACAACAGCCACACCAGAATAAAGCAGAGGATGGAGACAGGCTATGTTTATCTGAAAAGAAACAAAATGAAGTAAAAAAGAACGCCAATATATCAGTGTTCTTTTTTCTTTTAACTCAAGACTGTTACCTTTTGTCAGAGCAACTGGGCCAAAGTAGTTTGTCTCCATGACCCTCTTGTCCACATCCACTGTGGTGTCTTTGATAGTACCACGGTAGCTGATCCCAGCATTGTTGATAAGTATGTCCACATAGCCAAAGCACTGCAGGATTTCAGCTGCTGCTGCAACTATAGCTCCAGGGTCTGTGAGGTCGAAGGTCACTGTGTAAGGCTTGTGTGTCTGCACCTGATCAAATACAACAGATGCCAAATGTACCTTCTGAGTGACAGGCCATGCAAGCTACGTGTCTCCGTTTCTCAGAGTCCTGGGAGTGGCCCAATGGGCACAAATTGATACAGGCTGCAACAATCCTCTTCTAAAGAGATGCAGCCTAAGGGGTTCCTGCCTATGGTGCTCACACCTGACCTGGGTAAATTTTCTCCTACATTAAAAATGACTACACTCCACAAATTATAAGGCTCCCTCTTACCTTTATCACCTAGACAGTAAGTTCCACAGGGCAGGGATCACATGTTATTGATTATTGTAGCATATTACCACAGAAGCTATTAATCATAGCTCCCCTTGCTGCTCTGTGCTGTACACTGTCATTACATTCAAAGCACCCACTGAGAGGTGCTGTACTTCTCAGGCTGAGTCGCTTTTATTCATTTGTTCATGAAACATTTTTTATACATTCTCTAGGTGCCAGGCACTGGGGACATACCAGAAAGCAAGACAGACCTGGTTCCTGTCCTCCTGAAGCACACAATCTAATGGGGAAGACAGATAAATTCTATAATAGTAAAGAATGTCATGAAGGGGGCCAGCCCGTGGCTCACTCGGGAGAGTGCGGTGCTGATAACACCAAGGCCACAGGCTCGGATCCCATATAGGGATGGCCGGTTTGCTCACTTGGAGAGCGTGGTGCTGACAACACCAAGTCAAGGGTTAAGATCCCTTTACTGGTCATCTTTAAAAAAAAAAAAAAAAAAGAATGTCATGAAGAAGCACAGGGTGCTACAGAAACGAGTAACTGAGCAATCTAAGAGGGCTTCTTATTGGAAGCAAGGTTAATAAGAGATCAAAAATTTGAGTGGGGGTGATGTCAGAGAAGGCGCCTCGACAACTGTACTGGCAGAAACTCTGTAGTGACTCTTTTGGAGCCCTGGAGTCTATTTGTGCAGATTGAACCCTTGACATTGGTGTTACAAGACTGTGCTCTAACCAACTGAGCTAACCAGCCAGCTCCTTGGAGTCTATTTGAATGCTTGCAGTGCTTCAGTGTCAGTAAGCTGTGGTTACTTTTGGTCAACTTCAGCCTTCAGCTTAGTTGATAGCTACCTGCCCACCACCCAGCCCTGTGGTAAGCAGCTACAGAAAAAAGCAGCCTGTGTTTCCAGTGCAGTTTGTAGGAACCAGAGTGGGAAATAAGAATCTTGTCCTCTAAATATTAGGGTTCTGTGTTCTGATGGTGGATTGCTGCTCTGATCAATGAAGTGCAGCATGGGGGCAGGTGGCATTGTTTCAACCACCATCATCTGAAGCAGCTTCCAGTAGATGTAAAGGAGCCCCACCTGTTTGGGGGGCATTCAAAAATATTAATAAATCTCTAGAAAACATACTGAGGAAGCCCAGATGCTGAACTTACTAGACAATGACTTGAAAACAACTGTCTCTAAGATGCTCAAAGAGTAAAGGAAGACAAGGACTGTAGTGGATTGAATTATGTTCCCCCAAAACTCCCTAAAGCTTGAACTGTGTCCTACAAGTTTTATGTATTAGAAACTTAGCCCCCACCGTGACTGTTAAAGAGGGTGGGAAATCCTATTATGGTAATTGAAGGTGGAGGCTTAAAGAGGTGGTTGGATTGTAGGACCTTGAAGTAGTGAATGGATAAAAATAGTGGTCAGGGGCGTGGTTCCTAAGGCTTTAAAAGAAGAGAAGTCTTTCTCTCTCTCACTCTATCTGCTTCCACCATCTTGCAATGTGAGACCCTTGGGTCACTCTCGCCACCACCAGATGGACTTTGGACTTCCCAGCCTCAGAAACGGTAAGCAATACATTTTCTTTTTCTTTATAAATCGCCCAGTTCCAGGCATTTTGTTATAAGCAACAAAAACAGACTAATACAAGGACAAAGACAGTGAATTGATACATAAACAAAATGAGAATATTGGGCAGAAAAGACAGTCCCCAGCGTCACTCTCTCCCACAAATCAACAAATTTACAACTATTAAAAAGCAACGACAGCCAAGCTGGGGCTGCTAGAGCTCAGGGGAAAAGGAAAGACCTATGGAGTTCACGAAGATGGGAGAAGCTATGATGAGGAAGAAAAGATCGCTCCCACTATTTCAAGCCCCAGTTGCTTCAAGGCTGGAGCTGTTGAGTGCACAGAGCAGGAGCTGGCAAGAGCTACTGCTGTGCCCTTCATATGAAGTTGCTTGGAGGCAGCAGGGTAGAAGATTGCTTTGGTGGCCCCCAGACCAGCAGACTACTAATAGGGTTCCCGTGGACCCACATATGAGTGAGGAACCACAACAACTGAAAACAGGAGCCACTCAGAGGCCGGTGAGTCATTGCAAAGGACCAGTGCATGGCACATTCTATGGGAAGTGTTTGGAGTGTGGGTGGAGGGGGAGACAGGCCACCGGGGGAACATTGCAGCACAACATGGACAGCTGATCTGCCATTCAGCGCAGGACCACTCAGTGGAGACTGGTCAGGAATATAGAACTTCAGAGGGTGCAGTTTGCTGAAAAGACTCAGGTCCAGACCACAGTTTCCACACAACCCAGGTGTACTGGACCTCAAAAGACCCAGAAGTGCTTACAAGGTCTACAATTAAAACCTGAGCTGCACAAAAAGCCTTCCCCAGGGAATCAGCAACAAAGCAACAATTTAGCTCAACCACAGAGCTCAAATGCTGGTCCCCACAGCAAGTTCCCCCATTTTAGAAGTAAGCCTGCAACCAGCCCAGCAATGACCACTGAGCCATGGCCAGAAGAGCCCCGGGGTCCTGAGCCAGGGTGGAGGGGAGCTGAGGGCCTCAGCCACAGCCCCCAGCATCCACGACCAGCCCAGTGATGACCACCGAGCTGCCGCCAGAAGCACCCCAGTCTCCCGAGCTGGAGTGGTGGGGAGCCAAGGGCCTCAGCTATGCCCCTCAACATCCACACCAAGCCCAACAATGACCACCAAGCCACTGCCAGAAATGACCCAGGCTCCCAAGCCAAGGAGTGGGGGGCCAAGGGCCTTAGCAACACCCCCAACATCTGCAACCAGCCCAGTGACGACCACTGAGCCACCACCATAAAAACCCTGGGTTCCTGAGGCAGGGCATTGGGGAGCTAAGGACTTCAGCCACACCCCCTGACATCTACATCCAGCCCAGCAATGACTGAGCTGCCGCTGGAAGCCCCCTGGTCTCCCTTGCTGGAATGAGTGTGGTGCCACGGGCCTCAATCATGCCTCCCCCTTCTTCCTCCTCTCACCTTATTTCCCTCCTCTTTTTCCTCTTCCCCTACCCCCCAACTGCTCCACAACATCTTAGAATGTAAAAAAATAATATTAATAAATAAATTTTTTAAAACATGAGAATATAATTAAAGAGACAAATTATAAAAAGAAATTCTGAAGCTGAAAATTACAATAAGTAAAATGAAAAATACACTAAAGGGGTTTAAAAGCAAATTTGAGCAAGCAGATGAGAAAATCAGTGAACTTAAAGATAGGACAATGGAAATTATATAGTCTGAGTAAGAGAAAGAAAAAAAGAATGAAGAAAAGTAAGCAGAGAGCCTAAGGGATTTGTGGGATATCATCAAGCAGAGAGAGAGGGGTAGAAAGAATATTTGAAGAAATAATAGCTGAAAACATCCCAAATTAGATGAAAGACATGAATCTACACATCCAAGAAGCTCTACACCAAGTAGGATTAACTCAAAGAAGCCCCCATTGAGAAACATAATCAAACTATCAAAAGACAAAAAGAGAATCTTGAAAACGGCAAGGGAGAAATACTTCCTCACATAAAGGGATCCTCGGTGGTGGAATAGACGGTCCCCAGCACCACTCTCTCCCACAGATCAACCAATTTACAACTATAAAAAAGCAACAAGACGGGCCGGCCTGGTGGCGCACTGCTGTAGTGCGCCGCTTGGGAAGCGCGGTGGCGCTCCCGCCGAGGGTTCGGATCCCACATACAGACCGGCCGCTCACTGGCTGAGCGAGGGGCGGGAGCAACACCGAGGGTTGCGATCCCGTGGCCGGTCCCGGTCCGGTACGGGCGCGACACTGAGGGTTGCGATCCGTTGCTGGTCACGAAAAAAAGACAAAAAGAAAAAAAAAAAAAAAGCAACAAGAGCCAACCTGCAGCCGCCAGAGCTCAGGGGAAGAGGAGGAGAGACATACAGAGTTCATGAAGGTGGGAAAAGCCACAATGAAAGAAAGAAAAAACTGCTCAGAGCATTTTGGGCTGCAGCCACTTTAAGGCTGGAACTATTGAGTGCATGGAGCAGAAGCCAGCAAAAGCCGCAGCTGTGCCCTTCGTATGAAGTTGCTTGGAAGCAGTAGGGGAGAAGAGGGCCTTGGTGGCCCCCAGGACAGCAAGACCACTAATAGGGTTCCCATGGACCCACATAGGAATGAGGAGCCACAACAACTGAAAAAAAGCAGCCATTCAGAGGCCAGTGAGTCATCGCAAGGGACCGGCGCATGGCCCATCCCATGGGAAGTGTTTGCAGCACGGGCAGTGGGGGAGATGGGCCCATGGGGGGAACACTGGGACACAGCAAGGACAGATGATCCTCCCCCCAGTCAGCATAGGACCACTCAGAAGAGATTGGTCAGGAATACAGAATTGCATGGGGTGCAGTTTAGTGAAAAGACTCAGGCCCAGATCAGAGTTTCTACACAACCCAGGTACACCAGGTCTCTGGAGAGCCGGAAGCACCTATAAGGTCAACCAGTAAACCTTGAGCTGCACAAAAAGCATTCCCTAGGGAAACAGCAGCAAAGCAGCAATTTATCTCAACCACATAGCTCAAGTACTGGTTCCCACAGGAAGTTCCCCCATTTTAGAAGTAAGCAAAGGACAAAAAATTAGTTCCGGCCCAGGCACACCACCAGCACCTTGGGGCCTGCGTGGGGTACTGAGGCATCGAGCTGAGGACCAGACCCCCCCCCCCAACAACCAGGCACACTGCCAGCTCCTCAGGGCCCACCCAGGGTCCTGAAGCATAGAGCCAGGGACTGGACCCCCCACTGCAACCAGGCACACTGCCAGTGCTTAGGGGCCTGCCTGGTGTCCTGAGGCATCAAGCCAGGGACCAGACCCCCCCCCTCAACCAGGCATACCACCAGCACCAAAGAGCATGCCAAAAACATCACCTCCATGTGGGTGGCCCATGGCTGCCGCAAAAGTGGCTAGATGTCACAACCACCACGCAGATGGTCCACCAGCCACCAGAGTGCACTGACACAAGCAGTGTCACCAGCAAAGTCCAAAGAAAATAAGAGGATGTCTCTCTCCACAAAGCCCATTCCAGAGTGACAGAAGGAGCATCTGCTCTACAATAATACTGGGGGAACTGACACACCTCTCAGCATTGGACAGATCATCTAGGCAACAAATCAACAGAGTAATCATAACTCTTTCAGAGGGAGAGAAGAAATCTAGGGGTATCAGAGATGCGGTGGGGGAGAGAAAGGGGGATAGGAAGAGATTGGACAAGGGGCAGAAAGGATAAGTACAATTTGTAACAATATATATACTAGTAATATTGATTTGATGAACATGTCAACATTGAACCCCCAAAATATGTACAATCAATTATGATTCAATAAATTTTTTTTTTTTTTAAAAGGGATCTTCAGTAAGATTATCAGCTAATTTCTCATCAGAAACCTTAAAGGCCAAAAGGCGATGGGATAATATATTCAAAGTGCTAAAGGGAAAAAAAAAACAAAAAAACAAAAAAACTGGCAACCAAGAATTCTATATCTGGCACAACTGTCCTTAAAAATGAGGGAGAAATTAAGACATTCTAAGATAAACAAAAGCTGATGAAGTTCATTACCAGTAGCCCTGCCCTCCAAGAAAAGCTCTCAAAGGAGTCTTTCAAGTTTGAAATGAAAGAAAGCTAGACAGTAACTCAAAGCCATAGAAAGAAATATCTCCAGAAAATAATACATGGGAAATTATAACAGCTAATATTACTGTAATTTTGGTTTACAGCTCTACTTTTTACTTTCACATAATTTAAAAGAAAAACTAATTAAAAACTATTAATCATCCATGTTACTGGGCAAAGAATGTACAAAGGTGTGATCTGTGACATATTGAATAGCAGAAAGAGGGAGGACAGCTGAAAAGAAAGAGGTTTTGTATGCTATTGAAGTTAAGTTGGTATAAATTTAATTCAGAGTGTTATAACTTTAGAATGTGAAGTGTAATCCCATGGTAACCACAAAGAAAATATACACATAAGGAAACAAGAAAGGAATCTGTTTTACTACAAAAAATCCACTACACGCAAAAGAAGGCAGTAAAGGAGGAAACGAGGGACAAAAAAAGCTGTGAGGCATATAGAGACAAATACTGAAATAGTAGAAGTCAGTCCCTCCTTATCAGTAATTACTTTAAATGTAAATAGATTTAATTATCTAATCAAAGACAGAGGTTGGCAGAACAAAATTTTTAAAATGATCCAAATATATGCCGACTATTAGAGGCTCACTGAGACACAAAGACACAAGTAGATTGAAAGTGAAAGGATGATAAAAGATATTCCATGCAAATAGTAAGTAACTAAAAGAGAGATGGGGTGGCTATACTAATATCAGACAAAGTAGACTTTCAATCACAAAGGTTATGGACGGTTTGGATCCCCTTATGGGCCAGCCACCAAAAAAAATAAATAAATTTTAAAAATAAAATAAAAAGGTTACAAGAGACAAGGGACATTATATATAGTAGCAAAAGTTTCATTGCAACAAAAAGATAAAACAATTATTAACATTTATGTACCTAATAAGAGACCCTCCAAATATATGAAGAAAAATTAACAGAACTTAAGAGAGAAACAAAGTTCCACAATAATATTTTAATACTCCAATACCCTACTATTAATACTGGATAGAACAGGGGACTTCTGGTCAAGATGGCGGAATAGACGGTCCGCAGCGTCACTCTCTCCCACAAATCAACAAATTTACAACTATAAAAATGTAACATCAGCCAAGCTGGGGCTGCTGGAGCTCAGGTGAAGAGGAAGAGAGACCTATGGAACTCATGAAGGTGGGAGAAACCACAAAGAGAGAAAGAAAAAACTGCTCTTAGTGTTTTGGGCTGCGGCCACTTTAATGCTGGAGCACATGGAGCAGGAGCCGGCAGAAGCCGCAGCTGTGCCCTTTAGATGGAATTACTTGGAGGTGGAAGGGGAAAAGAGACTTTGGTGGCCCCCCAGGACAGCAAGACCACTAAAGGGTTCCCATGGACCCACGCAGGAGCGAGGAGCCAGAACAGCTGAAAAAGGGGAGCCACTCAAAGGCCAGTGAGTCATCACAGGGGACCAGCGCACAGCTCGTCCCATGGGAAGTGTTTGGAGCATGGGCAGTGGAGTGGGGGAGATGGGCCCACCGGGAGAACACTGGGACACAGCAAGGACAGCCAATCCGCCCCCCAATCAGCACAGGACCACTCAGAGGAGACTGGTCGGGAATGCGGAATTGCATGGGGTGCAGGTTGATGAAAAAACTCAGGCCCAGATCAGAGTTTCTGCACAACCCAGGTGCACCGAGTATATGGAGAGCTGGAAGTACCTATAAGGTCAACCATTAAACCCTGAGCTGCACAAAAAGTCCTCCCTAGGGAAAAAGCAGCAAAGCAGCAATTTACCTCAACCACAGAGCTCAAGTGCCAGTTCCCACAGGAAGTTCCCCTGTTTCAGAAGCAAGCAAAGGACAAAAATTTAGTTCCAGCCCAGGCACACCATGAATGCCTTGGTGTCCACCAGGAGACATGAGGCATGGAGCCAGGGGCAGGACCCCCACCCACAACCACTCATACTGCCAGCACCTTGGGGCCCCAGCTGGGAACCCGAAGATTGGAGCCAAAGACCGGACCCCACTCCCACATACAGGCACACCACCAATGCCTAGGGGCCAGCCTAGGGGCCAGCCCAGGGACCTGGGGCTAGCAGCCAGGGACTGGACCCCCTTCCCACAACCAGGCACACAGCGCCAGTGCCTTAGGGCCCACCTGGGGACCCGAGGCATGGAGAAGGGGACTGGAACCCTTCCCACAACCAGGTACCTTGTGCCAGCACCTCAGGGACTGCCTGGGGACCCGAGGCATGGAGAATGGGACTGGACCCCCTCCCACAAGCAGGCACACCATGCCAGTGCCTCGGGCCCCACCCAGGGACCTGAGGTACAGAGAAAGGGACCAGACCCATCTCCCACAACCAGGCTCACCATGCCAACACTGCAGGGCCTGCCAGGGGACCTGGGGCATGGAGAAGGGGACTGGACCCCCCTCCCACAACCAGGCTCACCATGACAGCACCTTGGGGCCTGCCCAGGGACACGGGATAAGGAGCTGGAACTGGGCCCACCCTCCCCAAACCAGGCCCTGGGTGGGCCCTGATGCCAGGTCAGAGCATCAGGGCCCACCCAGGGGCCTGAGGCATGGAGAAGGGGACTGAACCTCCCTCCCACAACCAAGCACACCAGGCCAGTGCCTTGGGACCCACCTGGGGACCTAGAACAGGGAGAAGGAGACTGGAACCCCCTCCCACAACCAGGCACACCATGCCAGTGTCTTGGGTCCCACCTGGGGACCCAGGACAGGGAGAAGGGGACTGGAACCCCCTCCCACAACCAGGCACACCATGCCAGTGTCTTGGGGCCTGTGCTGGGACCTGGGGCATGGATCTGGGGACCAGACCCCCCAACCCACAACCAGGCACCCAATGCCAGCACCTTGGGGCCTGCCCTGGGACCTGGGGCATGGAGAAGGGTACCAGACCCCTTACCACAACCAGGCACCCTGTGCCAGCACCTCAGGGCCTGACCTGGGGCATGGAGAAGGGGACCGGACCTCCCTCCCACAACCAGACACACTGTGCCAGCACCTTGGGGCCCGCCTAGGGACCCAGGGTAAGGAGCTGGGGACCAGATCCCACCCACCACAATGAGGCACTCTGGGACAGCATGTCAGGGCCCTGCCCAGGGGCCTGAGGCATGGAGAAGGGGACTGGACCCTCCTCCCACGACCAGGCACACCATGCCAGTTCCTTGGGACCCACTCAGTGACCCAGGGCATGGAACTGCGGATCAGACACTCTCTACAACCAGGCACACTGCCAGCACCACAGAGCATGCCCAAAACATCTCCTCCATGTGGGTGGCCCACCATAGTTACCATGATAACCATGGCTGCCTCAAAGGTGGCTAGATGCCACAACCACCATGCAGATGGCCCACCAGCCACTGGACTGAGTTGACACAAGGAGCGTCACCAGCAGAGATAAGGAAAGGAGGAGGATGTCTGTCTCCACAGAGCCCATTTCATAGTAACAGAAGAGACATCTGCTCGACGATAGTATTGGGGAACCTGATCATGCCTCTCAGCATTGGATAGATCATTTGGGCAGCAAATCAACAGAGTAACCATTATTCTTTCTGAGGGAGAGAAGAAAGCTAGGGTGATTAGAGGAGGGAGAGGGGAAGAGAAAGGGGAATGAGGAGGGATTAGAAAAGGGGCATAAAGAATAATTACAATTTGGGGCCGGCCCGGTGGCGCACTGCTACAGTGCACCGCTTGGGAAGCGCGGTGGCGCTCCCACCGAGGGTTCAGATCCCACATACAGACCGGTTCCCGCTCACTGGCTGAGCGCGGTGCGGGCGCAACACGGAGGGTTGTGATCCCGTTGCCGGTCCTGGTCCGGTACGGGCGCGACACTGAGGGTTGCGATCCGTTGCCGGTCACAAAAAAAGACAAAAAAGGAAAAAAAAAAAAGAATAATTACAATTTGTAATAATATATATGCTAGTAATATTGATTTGATCAACATATCTCAATGTTGAAACCCAAAAACATGTATAATCAATTTTGATTCAATAAAAATTAAAATTAAAAAAAAAATGGATAGAACAACCAAATAGAAGATCAATAAGAAAACAGAAAACCAATTAGACCTAACAGACATATATAGACCTCTTCACCAAACAGCAGCAGAATACACATTATTCTCAAGTGCACATGGAACATTCTCCAGGACAGACCACATGTTAGGCAACAAAACAATTCCCAGTACATATAAGAAGATAAATACCATCAAAGTATCTTCTCTGACCACAATGTGATGAAGTTAGAAATCAACAACAGAAGGGAAACTGGAAAATATGTGGAAATTAAACAACACACTCTCAAACAATAGCTGGGTCAAAGAAAAAATCACAAGGGAAATTAGAAAACACTTAGAGACAAACAGAAATGAAAACACAACATATCAAAATTTATGTGATGCAGCAAAAGCAGTGCTAAGAGAGAAATTTATAGCTACAAATGCATACATTAAAAATAAAGATCTCTGGGGCCGGCCCGGTGGCTCACTCAGGAGAGTGCGGTGCTGATAACACCAAGGCCCCGGGTTCGGATCCCATATAGGGATGGCCAGTTCGCACACTGGCTGGGCGTGGTGCTGACAACACCAAGTCAAGGGTTAAGATCCCCTTACCGGTCATCTTTTAAAATAAATAAATAAATAAATAAAGATCTCAAATCAATAATGTAACTTTACACCTTAAGAACTAGAAGAAGAGCAAACTAAACCCAAAGCAAGTAGAGAAAGTAAATAATAAAGATTAGAGTAGAGATAAACAAAAGACATTGGAAAAATAATAGAGAAAGTCAATGAAAGTACAATTTGGTTCTTTGAAAAGGTCAATAAAATTGAGAAGCCGTTAGCTAGACTGACAAAGAAAGAGAGAAGACACAAATAACTACAGTCAGAAATGGGGGCATGGGCCAGCCTGGTGGCACACTCGGTAGAGTGCGGGGCTTAGGGGCGCGGCAGCGCTCCCGCCGAGGGTTCAGATCCCATATAGAGACCGGTCCGCTCACTGGTTGAGCGCGGTGCGGGCATGACACCAAGGGTTGTGATCCCGTTGCTGGTCACGGTACGGGCGTGACACCGAGGGTTGCGATCCCGTTACCAGTCACAAAAAAAGACAAAAAGGAAAAAAAAAAAAAAAGAA
>NW_007727909.1:31672-53701 GCF_000696425.1 Galeopterus variegatus
AAAAAAAAAAAAAAAATCCTAAAAGTCATATAGGATTGCAATGGGCACTGAACAGCTAAAACAATCTGAAAAATAACATAGTTGGAGGACTCATACTTCTTGATTTTGAAACTTGTACAAAGCTACAGTAGCTAAAACAGTATGGTCTGACATGGCACAGACATATAGACCAATGAAACAGAATAAAGAAATATACCCTCACATATATGATCAACTGATTTTTGAGAAGGGTGCCAAGTCCAGTCAGTGAGGAAAGGACAGTCTTCAACAAATAGTGCTGGGAAAACTGGATATCCACATGCAAAAGAGTGAAGTTGGACCCCTATCTAATACCACAGACAAGCATACCTTGTTTTATTGCACTTTGCGTTATTATATTTTACAAATATTACGTTTTTACAAATTGAACGTTTGTGGCAACTTATATCAACCAAGTCTATCAGTGCCATTTTTCCAACAGCGTGTGCTCACTTTGTGTCTCTGTGTCAATTTTGGTAATTTTCACAATATTTCAAACTTTTTAACTGTTATTGTATCTGTTATGGTGATCTTTGATGTTACTATGGTAATTATTTTGGGGTGCCATGAACATATAAAATGGCAAACTTAATTCATAAATGTTGTGTATATTCTGACTGCTCCACCAACTGCCAACTCTCTCCCTCTCTCTCCCTCTCTTTGGGCCTCCCTATTCCCTGAGACAGAACAATATTGAAATTAGGCCAATTAATAAAACTACAATGGCCTCTAAAGAAGCTAGGAAGCTTAGTGAGGAAGGCATATAGAACGCCAAGGCTGAAATCTAGGCCTCTTGTGCCCGTATTGTGAGTAACAAATTAAGAATGCAAAGGAAAAGGTCTTAAAGGAAATTAAAAGTGCTATTCCAGTAAACACACAGAATGATAAGAAAGCAAAACAGCCTTAATGCTGACACAGAGAAAGTTTTAGTGGTCTGGATAAAAGATCAAACTGGCCACAGCATTTCCTTAAGCCAAAGCCTAATTCAGAGCGAGGACCTGACTCTCTTCAATTCTTCAGCTAAGAGATAAGAAAGCTGCAGAAGAAAAGTTTGAAGCTAGCAGAGGTTGGTTCATGAGGTTTAAGGAAAGAAGCTAGACCCAAAGCATAAAAGTAAGTGCCAGGTGAAGCAGCAAGTGCTGTGCTGATGTAGAAGCTGCAGCAAGTGATCCAGAAGATATGGCTAAGATCACTGATGAAGATGGCTACACTGAACAACAGATTTTCAACGTAGACAAAACAGCCTTATACTGGAAGAACATGTAGCTAGAGAGGAGAAATCAGTGCCTGGCTTCAAAGCTTCACAGGACAGGCTGACTCTCTTGTTAAGGGCTAATGCAGCTGGTGACTTTACGCTGAAGCCAATGCTCATTTACAAATTCTGAAAATCCTAGGGTTCTCAAGAACGATGTTAAATCTACTCTGCCTGTGCTCTGTAAATGGAACAACAAAGCCTGGATTGACAGCACATCTGTTTACAGTATGGTTTACTGAATACTTTAACTATTCAATAATACTATTGAGACCTACTGCTCAGAAAAAAAGATTCCTTTCAAAATATTACTGCACACTGACAGTGCACCTAGTCACCCAAGAGCTCTGATGGAGATGTACAAGGAGATTAATGTTTTCATGCCTGCTAAGACAATATCCTTTCTGCAGCCCATGAATTAAGGAGTAATTTCAACTTCCAAGTCTTATTATTTAAGAAATACATTTCATAAGGCTATAGCTGCCATAGACAGTGATTCCTTTGATAGATTTGGGCAAAGTAAATGGAAAAACCTTCTGGACAGAATTCACCATTCTAGATGCCATTAAGAACATTCATGATTCATGGCAAGAAGTCAAAATATCAACATTAACAGCAGTTTGGAAAAAGTTGATTCCAACCTTCATGGATGACTTTGAGGGGTTCAGGACTTCAGTGGAGGCGGTAACTGCAGATGTGGTAGAAATAGCAAAGAACCAGAATTAGAAGCAGAGGCTGAAGATGTGAATGAACTGCCACAATTTCATGATAAAACTTCAATGGATGAGGAGTTGCTTCTTACAGATGAGCAAAGAAAGTGGTTTCTTAAGATGGAATCTACTCCTGGTGAAAACGCTGTGAACATTGCTCAAATGACAACAAAGGATTTAGAATGTTAAATAAACTTAGTTGATAAACTAAGCAGGGTTTGAGAAGACTGACTTCAACTTGGAAAGAAGTTCTACCATGGGTAAAATGCTATCAAACAGCATCACATGCTACAGAAAAATCTTTCATGAAAGGAAGAGTCAATCAGTGTGTCAAACTTCATTGTTGTCTTATTTTAAGAAATTGCCACAGCCACCCCAGCCATAAGCAACCACCACTCTGATCAGTCAGCAGCCATCAACTTCGAGGCAAGACCCTCTACCAGCAAAAAGATTATAACTCGCTGAAGGCTCAGATGATCATTAGCATTTTTTAGGAATAAAATGTTTATAAATTAAGGTACATACATTGTTATTTTAGACATAATGTATGCACACTTAATAGACTACACTACAGTGTAAACATAACTTTTATATGCATTGGGAAACCAAAAAATTCATGTGATTGGTTTTATTGCAATATTCACTTTATTGTGGTGGTCTGGAACCAAACCCACAGTGTCTCCGAGAGTATACCTGCATAAAAATGAACTCAAATGGATCAAAGAACATCAAAGAGTTAAAAATATAAAACTCACAGAAAACACTTGGGAAAATCTTCGTGACATTGGATTTGGCAACAACCTTATGGATATGACACCAAAAACACAGGTAAACAAAAGAAAATAAATTGGACTTCATCAAAA
Organism: Galeopterus variegatus; assembly: GCF_000696425.1. NCBI lineage: Eukaryota > Metazoa > Chordata > Mammalia > Dermoptera > Cynocephalidae > Galeopterus > Galeopterus variegatus. Next base: position 34,516 of record NW_007727909.1, read on the forward strand.
TTAAAGACTTGTGTATCAAAGGATAATATCAAGAAAGTGACAAGACAATCTGTTGAATAGGAGATACAACTGCAAATCGTATATCTCATAAGGGATTAATATCCAGAATACATAAAGAACTCCTAATCTCAACAACAAAAGACAACCTGATTAAAAAACAGGCAGAGGATATTTCTCCAAAGATATATAAATGGCCAATAAGCACATTAAAAGATGCTCAACATCATTTGTGATTAGGGAAATGCAAATCAAAACTACAATGAGATATTATCACTTCATACCTCCTAGGATGGGTATAATTAGGAAAAAAAACCCCAGAAAATAACAAGTGTTGGGGAGGAAGTGGAGAAACCAGAACAAAATGCAAAATGGCAGAGCTGCAGTGAAAAAGAGTTTGTTGGTTTCTCAAAATGTTAAACAGAACTACTGTATCATAGGTATGTATCCAAAAGAACTGAAAGCAGGGACCTGAATAGATACTTGTACACCAGTGTTCACAGCAGCATTATTCATGATAGCCAAAAGGTGGACAACCCTAGTGTCCATCGACAGATAAACAGATCAACAAAATGTAGTATATGCATACAATGGAATATTATTCAGCCTTAAAAGGGAAGAAAATTCTGATACATGCTATAGCATGGATGAACATTGAGGACATTAAGCTAAGTGAAATAAGCCAGACACAGTGCTGTGTTCTGAATGCTCCTCCAAGCTCATTTTGGAACTTAACCCCCAATAAGGTGATAGGTGGGGTCTTTAAGAGGTGGTTGGATCGTGAGGACAATGCCCTTGTGAATGGACGTATCCATTCATGGAATAACAGACTGATGCTTTAATGGGTTATCAGAGAGTGGTTCTGAAGGCTTTAGAAGGAGAGCAAGTGAGCAAGTTAGCTCTCTTGCTCATTCCATACTCGCTACGTGATAGCCTGTGTTGCCATGGGGCCCTGCAGAGAGTTCTCAACCAGAAGAAGGCCCTCACCAGATGTGCCCCCTGACCATGAACTTCCCAACCTCCGGAACTATAAGAAATAAACTTTGTTTCTTTATAAATTACACAGTTTCAGGCTTTCTGTTATAAGCAACAGAAAACTGACTACTATACACAGAAAAACAAATACTGCATGATTCCGCTTATATGGGGTACCTACAGTAGTCAAATTCATAGAAACAGAAAGTAGAATGATGGTTGCCAGGGGCTGGGAGAAGGGAGAACGGGGAAGATATTTCTTAATGGAGATTTTTTTTAACAGAATTTTTGTTAGGGATGTTGAAAAAGCTTTGGGTATATATACATAGTGGTAATAGTCACATACATTGTGAATGTATCTAACGCCACTGAACTGTACACTTACAAACAGTTAAAATTATAAATATTACGTATATTTTACAATTAAAATTTTTAAACTCATCACCAACCCCACCACCAAGAGATGAGTGGAGCTTAGCCAGGTAAAGGAAGGGGGAGAGCACTCTCCAGAGGAAACTTCCTCAACTTGAGTGCTAGTCAGGGGTGGCGTAAGGATGCAAACTGTGGGACAATTCTCCCTCCTCAGGCCACAGGCGCAACTTGCTGTAAACACCTGCTGCCTTCTCTGGGACAGTGTGACCACGTGGATGTCCTGTAGCCCAGCAGCCCAGGAGTGGGCCGCTATCTCCTCAGGTGCCTACTGAAGATGGACTGTACCCCTTCCCCAAGGAAACCACACCCCAGGGCTCACCTTGGTGGCACGAGAAGTAGTGAGTTCTCTGGTGAGCTCTTCTAGGGCTTCCGCATTCCGGCCACAGAGCACCAGCTTAGAGCCCGCAGAGTAGAAAACTTTTGCACATTCTAAAGGAAGAGACAAGAACTTTGACAGCTGAGGAAATCCAATGCCATTTTTCTCCAACACAATTCAGTTCAAATTCACCCAGTGTTGCAACGTACGTGTTTGTTTCTTCGTGCACTTGACACATGTGTGTTGGCTCCTGCTGTGGACCAGCTTGGAGCTAGAAGTTAGGGCCCAGTGCAGAGCTCACCTCCAGTGGCATGACAGACATCCACAGGCAGGAGGATAGCAGGAGCTGCAGACAGATTTGCTAAGTACTATGCTCAGAACTTTCCATAGCACTCCTATTTAGCCCTGAACGTCTTCCTGTTTTCTCGGCTGAGGAAGCTTGGCAAGATTAATCAGGCAGGGAACCCTCTCAGATGCTGCAGGGCCTTTCTCTGCATCATTCCCTTGGGCCGGCTTCTCCATGAGATGGGACTGTAGACAGTTCTAAGCTCATATCAACACAACTCCCCTGCCACACAGGACAGTCTCCTCTTACCTCTGATGTCCAAATCACAGGGAAGGACTTGGGTGGGGGCGACATCACTAGGATTAGCCCAGCAAGAGTCACATGTAAATCTCCTGTGGCTAATGGGGAGGGGTCTGTTAATAGGACAAAGTGTGAAAGGGGCAGAAAAAAATGCCACCTGGAGGCAGGAGGTGAAACCCTCAGAACTGGGTTGGGGAGGAGGGAAGGAGGGGCTTGTTTATCTCTGGGAAGACAGAGAGGGGGGCAGAGAGCGATGTCTCTTGCTTTTTGCTTAACCTCCCCCCAAACCTGTCCTACCTAAATGTCCACTGCTCTGAAAACTCACAGCTTTTTAGAAGAATACAGCCCAGTGGTCAAGAGCATGGACTGGAGCTGGACTTACTGTGGGCAACTCTGTCTCCCAAACTCACTGGTTCTGTAATCTTGAGTAAGTTATAACCTTTGTTTCTCACTTTCCTCTTCTTTAAGATGCAGATAAAAATAATGCCTAATTCAGGGGTGACTGGCATTAAATGAGGTAAAGTAGGTAATCACTTATTATAGTGGTAGATAAAAAGCACTACAGAAGTTTGTTTTGTTTTTGTATTTCTAATCTGCCTTTTAAAAATGTTCTAAAAACTGACTGACTGTGAAAATGGAAATGGGGTGGGCTTACAGAGACCCTGCCTGTACTCACCTGAGATCTAGTCTCCCTCAAGACCAGATCTGCACAGGACACCTCAGGGACCCTGGCTGACCACAATATAGGCACTGAGCCACTCACATGGTTCCATATTGATCTTAGAGGCCCAGGTGAACAAGTGGCATCCTGGTCACCCCCTGGCTCATGGAAGGGACAGGCCTGCCCTTATAGGGCCATTTTATCTGTGGGAGCCACGCTGGGAGGGGATGAGGGATCAGGGCTGGGAGGGGAGAAGGTCAGAGGGTTCGGGCATTGTAATACTCGTCTGAATGGCCCTTCCCTCATGGAAGTGTCAAACTTCTTTAAAGCTTTTAAAAGGATTCAAAACAGGAGGGGAGAAGAAATGCCAGTGTCCTTCAGAACTCAGGGTTCTTAAATAAAAATTATCAGAGGCCATCATTTTGAACTAAGTTCCTGCACTAGGTCCCAAAAGACCACACTAAAAATCAAAATGGAGTCATTCCTGCTAAGTTCCCTGTCACCAAACCTAAACTAAGCTGTGGTCTGACCTTCCCAGAAATCTGTAGAGAGAGGTATAACACACAATTTCCCAAATAGGCCAGTTTAAATCTTCAATGGGCGTGATAATGAAGTTCCCTGTGCTTTAATCCTTACACAAAAAGGACAGCCTGAAGTAACCTGAAGTTAAATAAATAATCAGTTATTTTTCCATTGTTCTGTCTCCCTACCCCCACCTTATAAGAAAAGTAACTTTGAAATGACCAATCCGCTTTCTGTTCTTTGTTTCTGGTTCTTCAGCCTCCTCTGCCTGGCTCACTGGAACACTTATTCTGTGGAATGACGTGTTGCCCAATTCTAGAATCGCAATAAAGCCAATTGAGATCTTTAACTAAATTTGTTGTAATTTTGCCTTCTGACAGGTCCTGAGAGGTCAAAGAGAAAAGGTTCTTCAATGTCTGTGTCATGGTGCAAAACCTCTACAGCTTCTCCTTTAGCTCCTCCTACAGCTTTCATGTGACATGCCCAGGCCAGCACCTTGCTGTACACGCTCAGATAAGAGTTTTCTGGAAAGACAAGATAAGTAGACTAAATCAATACATTCTCAGATGTGCTGCACCATCTTCTTTGAAGGAGGTTTTGTTGGTTTGTTCACTGGCTCATTCCAGCAAAGGGCAGAAACCCCAAAGAGAGCTGCAGCCAGTTTCTCCGCACCCTGGACTTAAATGAGTTAGTATATGTGGAGTCTTAACAGCTGCACATCCCTGCCGGCCTTCTCAGCAGAGTGGCAAAGCCCTCCCAGGAATGAAGGTGGGGGTGGGGCTGTACTGCTGAGGTTTGTTTTTCTTGATTACATTTTCTCTCCCCTTTACAGTGTTGGTGTCAGGAGAGGATACGAGAAATGACAAAGAGGACAATGTCCTTCTCGATCATCCACATATTGGGGCACCTGCAATTCACTGTCCCACCTGAGCTGGCTCTCAAATACTCTTCAAGGACTTTTTTAAAATGCTTCTCTCTGAGATCAAGAGAAGTCGCTGCTGATTACCGTATTTATAGTAGCCAAGTAAGGCCAGAGGACTGACCAGTGGCAAACAGCCTGGAGGCAGCTGTCCCTTCAAAGGTCTGGATATCCAATGACAGATGTGGTGTCACCTCCCGCTGCTGATTACCGTATTTATAGTAGCCAAGTAAGGCCAGAGGACTGACCAGTGGCAAACGGCCTGGAGGCAGCTGTCCCTTCAAAGGTCTGGATATCCAATGACAGATGTGGTGTCACCTCCAGGGACATCAACTCACATGTATAGTGGCATACAAATGAATCCACACTTCCTAAAGCCTTCCCAGGCTCCCCTGGCTGACAGCAAGACACTTACCCAACAGACAAGGCCCCGTCTGCTCCTTTGTGTTCGTGCAGCACCCAACTGCTTACAACCCCCAGCATGACCATGCTGCTTACACCTCTAGGCCCCATCTGGAATGCCCTCCTACTGGCCCACACCTTCCTTTTACATGGCCATCCTGACCATCCCCCGCTTCCCCCAACCCCTGTGAAGCTTAAGACTGTGAGTTCTGGAGGCAGAGAGACGGGGGTTTGAATCTTGGCTTTAAGTTTTCTGGCTGGAAGTCCTAGGACAAATCACACCTTCTCTGAATCTTAGCTGTGAGAGTTCAGTGATATAATGCATGCAAAAATGCTTAGCACAAGCCAGGACATATAAATGTGCCTTCCCCCCAACCAGGCCTAACTGGGAACATCCATTACTGAAATGACAATATACTGAGATAAAATCCTTGCCTTTCTCCAGGAGACTGTGAACTCCTTGAAGGAAGGGACCCTGTTTTTCATCTGTTTGTCCTAGCACTTAGCCGAGAGCCTTGAACCTAGCAGATGCCCAGTCAGTGCTGTACTATCACCAACCAAAAGGTGCAGCAGCGGGTGGGTTTACCACAAGGACTTCCAGTCTTCCTCCATGGAACTGCACTCAGGTGTGGCTGGCATGCTGTGTGCATGTGCAGATGTAGAGGATAGAGGGCAGGGGGTTCCACGAGACAGGCCTGCATTTGCCCATCAGCCAGGCTGCCAAAGTCAATATACTTGTGTGGAGGGAAAATGATGGAGTTCTGCCACTTGTCTATACGGGCTTCCAGGAAAGGAATGGGGGTTGGGGGTTTTGACTGACTCTAGCATATAATTCCTGGGACTTAGAAGCTCAAGGTGTTTACTTGAACTTGAATGGAACTCAGTTGGAGAACCTGATTGAGAAACAGCTGAGTCATAACTTATCTTGTCTCTAACCCTGCCAAGGCCCAGCCCCAGGAAGGAGAAGGTATGGGGAAGGTGCGTGCCAGGCCATGAACCAGGGGTACCAGCAGAATCCACGAAAAGGCCTGTTTCACTTGGCCCTCATGGAGGTAAAAACACTTGAAACTTGGGATTTCACATAAATCCCCTACTTCACAAGCAGCTGCTGCTGTGTATGGCTGCCTCTTCGAGGGGGCACACAGCCTCCAGTTTGCCACAGTCTTCGTCACTTGCTTTTGCCTCCCCATGCTGACGCTGACAGTCAGGGGCCATTTCTCATTGCACTTAAGCTCCTGCTTTTTCCATATGGACCAAGGACAGTGACATCTGGCCTGCTTCTCTTGTTTGCATCTCCTGCTGCCACGTCAGGCACCTGTGCTAGGGGTCCCTGTGCAGCCGAGCCCTCATCCCTGGCTGGCTTACCCCATCCCCGACAGCACTGCTGCCAAGACCCACCTTTCCCCAGGCCTGAGGTGGCGCCTGTAATCACCACCACCACATTCCTCAGATAGGTCTTCATGCGCATCCACTGCAGCAGCCGGAAGAGGCTGAAGATGCCCACGCAGCCAAACAGCAGTGGCAGGATGGCTGTAGAGGTGATAAAGTCCATGGCCCTCACCTTCAGCAGACTCTTCCTAGAAGAACCAAAACCAAATAAACCAGTAACAAAGTAGAAGAACTTGGGGGACTTGCCAAAGCTCCCCCGCTAGTCTGATACAAATCCCACATCTCTCTTCTGCAGACTTTAGCTCTGAGAGCTGGCAAATACCTTTCCAGGCCTTGCACTTTATGCTGGCAGTTCAGCATCATGGAACATGTTTTCTCCCACTCTGCACTAACATGAGCAGACAGCAAAGCCACAGGCCTCATGACGACCTTCAGAAAACAAGCTGAGATTGTCATTCAGCTTAGGACTCAGTTACCCAAGGAGTGTTACAGGAGGAGGTAACATATCAGTGCCCACCTGTTTCTCCTTTGGAAACCTGTTTTGGGGAACTTAAGTAATGCCTATTATCATTTCCAGTCCCTGAGTATTTGTGAAACTAGGAACATTTTTTAAAAAAGAAAAAGAAAAAGGAAATCATACCAATTCTTATACTCCTCCGAGCAGACGCTTGGGGGATGGATATTTCTGAGTGGGGCAGCCCCTGGAAGGCATCCGCAATGGCCACAGACGAACTTCTGACCACAGGTCTTACAGACACCCAAAGGGAATTCAGTGCAGGACAGAGCTACCCTGTGCCAAGCGCCTGTACAGACTCAGACTGATAAGCATGTTGCACTGCCGGGCATGTGGCATGTTCCTGCTTAGCATTCCCCAGTGAGCCTCCGTCGGCCAGACGAAATCAGGAGGCCACACGAATGTTTGTGCAACAGTGTGCAGTCAATTCTTAGGAAACGCATCTGTTTTTTTCCACAATGGGCCTTTATTTCCCTATTTCCCCTGAGTCTCCCCCATTCCTTGTCACTCACCCATGCCCCTGTGCCTAAAGCAACAGCTGAGAGGAGACACACAGAGTTATAGGAAAATCAACGATGAGCTAGTGAGGAGCAACATCATGTTCACTGCTTTGAAAGAAATGCCCCATAAGGCCACTGGACAAGTGAGCCAGAGTCTATTGGACAAGAGGTCCCCCTCCCGTCTACCTCCAGGACTGTCGTGTTATGAGCACAGTAATCCTTCTCAGGAAGGAAGAGGCTGGCAACCAAGAACAGAGTTCTGGTGAACCAGCCTGAAACTTTATTCCTCAACTTGGGAAGAACTATATAAAACCCTCAACCACCTACTAAATGTACCATTTCCTCAACCCCACATATTTAAAAAAACATTTCCGTGCCCTTTCCCAAGATGACAGCAACTCTGTGGATGCCAGAGTGAAGCCAGGAACACTGCAGACTCCCAACAGCATCCACCAACATACTAAGTTGCTTTGATCCTGGAGTACATGGTCAGTGTGGCTGTCCTGATCTAAGTTAACCTGCCCCTATAATGGGCTCTGCTCCATTATAACACCAAGGTCAAGGATTCAGATCCCCATACTGGCTAGCTGCCAAAAAATAATAATAATAATAAAGTAAATAAATAAAAGGGTTCTGCTCCAACTTGAACTGTTAACTAGTTCAGTATTTAATTTTTCATCAGGCTTTCCAAATACACCTAAATTCCTGATCACTATAAAAAAATTAACAATATTTTTTAGTTTCCCATGAACTGCCACTTAGACCACTTCTGAAAAATTCTAGGCTACTGTGTGCACTTCCCTCACCCTACATTGCACCAAACCTACACTGGATGAACTGGGAATTAAAGTGGCATCTAAAGTGCCAAGCTCTTCACCCAGGTATTACTGGCACCATATCCTGCCCCCAACAGGAAGTTCAGCCAGGTGTTCCAGCCTATAGGCCATGCCGAGTCCCAAGGAGATGCAGGATCCAAGGATCCTTTGTCTGGCACCCAGGAAGTACAAAATAAAGGTTTAGAGCAGGCACCAGTGCCTGTGCCATTCCAGGTTTCTACAGGTGCTGCCGGGGGTCCTTCACAGGGTCCAGTCTCTGAAAAATGGGGATGTAAGAGGGTTTCCCAGGGGCAGAAGGGATAGCTACTGGGTGGCAGGAATGACTGCCAGTTTGTTGATATAACCTTACCAGAAAATTACAGCAATTGATAGAAAGCACAGGTAGGCCTGGAGGTAAGTATAGCCAAGAACGGTCATGTAATAAATTTGGGGTGGAGGGAATAGATTTCTTTTTTTTTTTTTTTAATAAAGATGACTGGTAAGGGAATCTTAACCCTTGACTTGGTATTGTCAGCACCACACTCTCCCAAGTGAGCCACAGGCCAGCCCAAGGGGGAATAGATTTCAACTAAGCTGGATAGCTGTTTGGGAAAAGCTTTTTCTCACTGCAACCCAAGGTCCATATATCAGACAGGTCTCACAGTGGGACCACCTGCATTGTCCAGAATGACCTATGGCCTAGACAATGCCCAGGATGAGCAGTGGGGTGGGAGAGGGGTAGAGGCACTGCTCAGGAAAGGACGATAGGACTCAGCCTCTGGGGCCAGCCTCTTGGAGTTCTGGCTCCACTGGGTAGAAATCACTCTGCACACTCCTCCCATGGGACCCTGCAGATGACTCTGCAGAGTCCACCACATTTCACACCTACAACTTGGAGCTGAGCCAGAACTCTACTGAAGACTGTGGGAGTCAAGCACCAGTCACACAGCCTGTTGCCTCCCAAAACCCAGAGGTTCCAGAGACCACCTGAGAAACACTAACTGCAGTAAGGCAGCAGCAGTGCAGGGGTCATGAGGATGAACACTTGAGCCAGACTGGCTGGGGTCACACCCTGGCTCAGTCACTTGCCGGCCTGGGGAAGGAACCTAACTGTTGGGCCTCAGTGTCCTCATCTCTAAGATGAGGGTATGAGAGAATCCAATTCTCAGGTTTGTTACTAGGTTAGATGAATTAATCTGTGTAAATGACCCCTGACTCGGGTAAGTGCTCAGGGCACACAGCTGCCATCAGCATCATGATCCATGACTAACTCAAAGCTCCTGGCCCAGGAATTCGAGTTATGCCAATGAGATTTCCAAGGTTGAAAGGGTCCCCAGTTTATGAACACTGGTTCTTTCCAGAGGGCACACAGCTGCCATCAGCATCATGATCCATGACTAACTCAAAGCTCCTGGCCCAGGAATTCGAGTCATGCCAATGAGATTTCCAAGGTTGAAAGGGTCCCCAGTTTATGAACACTGGTTCTTTCCAGATAAAGTTAACTCATTCAAATAGAGTTCAATGCAGTTTAATTTGTATACCTTCATAAACCCTTTAGTTTAATTAAATTAACAAACAGAAGAAAAAAAAAAACTTTGTCCAAAGACATCAGGATCCTGTGTCCCAAGTTTTGTGTCAGAAACGTGCTGATTAAGGCCACACAGCAAGGAGTAAGCAGACAGGTATTGAAATGTCCCTCAACTCTTTTTCCACATCCAGGGAGGAGCAGGATGAAAATAAACCAGCCCAGTAAGGCCCCCAATGGAAGACAATTAAAGCTCCCAACAAACTGCATTTTCATGTGATATAATTAAAACTCAAGCCAGCAATCTATGACATGAAGAAAAGAGAAAGTTACACACCGTCTTGTACACTTCTGGGATTCCTTGAGCACCTGACAGAACATCGCTGGCCAGCCTTGGTCCCCCAGCCCTGGGGACCACTTTGCCTGAGGCAAATATGGTGCAGGGTTAATGGGATCCATCCTCTGCCCACGAGCTGGCTTTCTGTGGGGACAGCGCACATGTGCATTCAATCTGGCAAGTTATTACAACATCAGAATGCAAAATAAATTAAAAATCAGTGTTAACTCTCCCCAGCTAACTCAGGATGATGATGGTGGGAAGACACCCCAAACCAAACCATTTATTTGAGAATCAGGTTTAATTTTAGCATAACTTTCCTGACCAGGTGAAGCTGTTCATATTTGAAATTCTGATTCTTTCCAGGAGTTTTTCAAATTCTTAAAGACTTCCCAACTTTTATTCCAGTCTGCAATGCACACGGCTATACCAATGGGCATCCCTGGGCTCTTAAACAGCTGTTCCAATTCCTGTCTCACCCTTGGCAGTCAGGATGGCCATGAGAGCTAGACAGAGAGGGCCCCACTGCAGTGCTGTGGCGTCTGGGGGCCTTTTCCCTGCAAAAGGAACAGCTCCAAAGGGGAGAAAATGAACTGTGTCCCAGCTGGCCACATTTCCAGATTAGACAATAAATCTCCTATACAAAGCAAGGTCAACGGGAGACCTGTTTTCTTTGAAAATGGCATATAAGGACTTAAATTAACATGTTTATAAGTTATGCATTTTATCAAAAATGCTTATTTTCAGATGCTATTTCAAAATGCTAGTTTTAGATATATGGCTGCCTTGGGTTAAATGTCCCCCAAAAACTTAATCCCCATGGTAGCTGTTAAGGGTGGGAAATCCTATTATGGTATTTGAAAGGTGGGGCCTTGAAGAGGTGATTAGATTGTAGGACTGTGCCACAGTGAATGGATTAATATTGGTGGTCAGGGGCATGGTTCTTTCCCTGCCTCTGAAACTGTAAGAAATAAATTTCATTTTCTTATAAAGTACCCCAGTCCAAGGTATTTTGTTATAAGCAACAGAGATGGACTAATACAATACAATGGCCAAGTCATGGACTAGGAGGACAAGACTGATGGTATAAAAAGGGAGTGGAAAAAAGACCTTGCTCATGATTTCTAGCCTTTGGAGATTAACTTATAGAAAGAAAAGACAGAACCTGACCAGCGACACCATGAGCCATAGCAGAAAGCAGGACAGGTACACAGGGAGAGAGAGAGTGAGGTCAGAAAAGAAAGAAGGTGATGCCCCCTCAAAAAGAAACCACAGAGCACACATCACCTAGAAGTACAGGATACACTGCCTAAAGATGTAATGTGTATACTCACGGTGATGTCCACTCTTAACTGACAGGTAAGAAACATGAAGTGTGATCTTGCACTAATGAGCCACATAAACTGGCATGAGGAATTGAGAGCTCAGGGGTTCACATACTAAGGCTGTCTGCTTGTGTTTTCAGACATTACAAGATTAATGAACTCCAGACCCAAGTTAAAAAAAGTGTAAAGGCAGGAAAGTCCCTTCAAGGGTGAGTGTTTCTTGGGCCCAGGCAGCCAGTGAGTTCATGGGTTCTCCCTGTGATTTTGGAATTCAGCTGCTCCCTTATTTTCCACTGCGAGGTTCTTTTAAAGCACTTCCAGAAACTCAAATAAGAAATGAGATTACCACCAAGAAATCAACTCTTGAACAGAAATGTCACTCTTTATGTCATCTATTCCATTCCTTGTACTTTGGCCAAAATTCTCTATTGCATTTCACGGATGGAAGTTGTTCCTAAGATTCCCTCCTTCTCTCAAGCAATTTAAAAAAAAAAACTGAATCATCAGTAAAAATAGGTTGTTGGAATTTACTCAGAAACCACACATGGAAATTAAACTATTAACAGCCACATCTGAGAATCAAAGTAGGGGATCTGAAAACCTTCCAAAGTTTAAAAATGAATGATTTCAGGTCTGTAAGAATGATTAGTCATGAAATAATTTGCCATGTAACAAGAAAATCAGGCTAAAGGGCAGAGAGGGGTTCCAACTGGAAGGCAGGACACTGAAATCATATGACAAGGAGTGGCTTAGTAGCAGAAATGTCACCCTTTATGTCATCTATTCCATTCCTTGTACTTTGGCCAAAATTCTCTATTGCATTTCACGGATGGAAGTTGTTCCTAAGATTCCCTCCTTCTTTCAAGCAATTTAAAAAAAAAAACTGAATCATCAGTAAAAATAGGTTGTTGGAATTTACTCAGACAGAAATGTCACTCTTTATGTCATCTATTCCATTCCTTGTACTTTGGCCAAAATTCTCTATTGCATTTCACGGATGGAAGTTGTTCCTAAGATTCCCTCCTTCTCTCAAGCAATTTAAAAAAAAAAACTGAATCATCAGTAAAAATAGGTTGTTGGAATTTACTCAGAAACCACACATGGAAATTAAACTATTAACAGCCACATCTGAGAATCAAAGTAGGGGATCTGAAAACCTTCCAAAGTTTAAAAATGAATGATTTCAGGTCTGTAAGAATGATTAGTCATGAAATAATTTGCCATGTAACAAGAAAATCAGGCTAAAGGGCAGAGAGGGGTTCCAACTGGAAGGCAGGACACTGAAATCATATGACAAGGAGTGGCTTAGTATCACCAAGAGCAGTTAAGATCCGTTCCCACAAACCTACACCTACTCTTAAATTTCTTAACTGACAACCAGTTCTAATCAGCTGATTCATTTAAGGTGACATAAGCTATGGGTTATGCTTATGACCCATATCTGAAAATATATCTGAAAACTTATATCTATTTTCAGAAAGTAAAAACAGAGTAAAGCTGCTTTTCTTTGTCTTCAAGCATCTGAGAAGCAGCAGCCACGGCTGTCTTCAACTGGAAAGAAAGAACAATATCCTACCTCAAATGGCAGCTACTTTGCCAAAGGTGGGTCCTGGTACCAGTGTCTTCTCTGGTCTTTTGACCTGGGGTGGACTGACTTAGACCAGAGGCCAGAGGACACCTTCAGGTCAGCAGGCCCTCCATGGAATGCTGGAACGAGCCACAGATGAGTGGCCTGCAGGGTGTATTTTGGGATGCCAGCCTAAGGGCACCTGGTTTAAAGGAGTGCAGGCTGGCATTAGTAAAAACAAAACCGGAAGGGCAGGAAGATATTTCAGATCTGGATCCTGAGTGTTCAATCCTGGGAAGAGCAACCATGCTGAAGTGAGCTCTGCTCTCCAGTAAGACGCCAAGCACACGCTTCCCAGCAACCCTGGCCAGGGAGGGTGGGAAGAGAGGTGCCAAAGCCCAGCCCCTGTCCCTGCCCCTGTAGCACAGCTGCACAGGAAGAGTTCCAGAGCTCCAGGACACCAAGGAGGCTGGCTGTTGATTATGGCCCAAAGTCTTGGTTATCAGTTTGTAAACACAGCACTTATTATAGCTACCTAGATACTCTAACACACATTAAAATTTTTTTGGTTTCTAATATGCTTTTTAAAGTGAATTCAGTATTATTGGAAGATGCTGGAATGATCTCACCCTCTTTCCTAGAAAACACATGAGGCCCAACCCACACCCCCCTGCACCCCCTTGTCAGAAACTGGACAAGGCACTCACTGTGATGATGAAGCAGAAAAAGCACCAAGTCGGCATGGGGTGGCAGAGATCAAGGTCACCCTGCCGTGGACTGACACAGGCAAGTTTATTCTTTATCTGAGACTAAGTGTCCTCATATCAAAATGAGGGTGATCACTCCAATGAGAAAATGCATTGGAGAGCACTTTGCAAATGTGGGCATCCTGAACAAATGTGCTGTTGACTCATAACCTGACTGAAAAAAGGCAATTCCCAGGGAGGATTACAGAAATGTTCTGAGCAATGGCAGCCAAGCTGGCAGCTTTCAGGATTAGTCATGTTTAAGTATGTTCAGTAAAAAGACCGACCCTCTTTGTATCCACACCTGTGGATCATCTGAGGTCCTGGACGTTATAAGCTCATCCTCTCAACTCCTGCCAAGCCCTGGGTTAGGACTGGGGTATATGGCAATGAATGAAGTAGACATGCTGTCTGACCTCATGGTGTTCACAGCCTCCATGGGGAGACTGACAACGAACAAAGAAACACAAAAATTAAATGATTATAATTGTGATATGGAAGAAACAATCAGTGTAAAACAACATCGACTGGTAGGCTGTCGGAAGTGCAAGTCTTGCCTGAAGATTTCATTCAAAGTCAAAACAATTCAAACCACTGTGCTGGCAAACAAACGCACCTGGCCAGGAGCTGCTGTTGGTTTGCAACTCCTAAACCTAAGATTTTCACCTTTAAAAATTACACATAACAACAACAACAAGACCAACAAGGTTTCAATGTAAATATGAGGCCAGGAAACCAGTGTGTTTAAAGGAGCTGCTAGAGCCTATACCCGAGTATCTAATAGGAACTGTATACGGAGATCAGTTTCAGAAATTTAAGAATAAAGCACACCAATCCACAATATTTGCATTCAAGATTGAGCATACTTATCCAATATATCTGCTGTAGTATAGATTCATTTGACAAATATTACTGAGCACCTACTGTGTGCTAACTGTTCCAGGCTCTGGGGTGCAGTGAACAACAACAACAAAAAATTACTTCCCTCATGGAGATGACATAGCAATGGGAGAGACAAACAATAAACAAGATAAACAAATGAAATGTCCATTAACATATACAACATGCTGACAGCAGGTGGGAGAAAGGAAGTGATGGGGCGGTCAGATCATTTGCCTAAAAACCTGAAGGAAACGTCTATAGTTGATGGAAATAATTCTGATTCAGTACTTTTTCGATTATGTTCCATTTACTTAAAACATAAGGCCCTTCGGGCCAGCCCGTGGCTCACTCGGGAGAGTGTGGTGCTGATAACACCAAGGCCCCAGGTTCGGATCCCATATAGGGATGGCCGGTTCGCTCACTGGCTGAGCGTGGTGCTGACAACACCAAGTCAAGGGTTAAGATCCCCTGACCGGTCATCTTTTTAAGAAAAAAAAACAAAACAAAACATAAGGCCCTCTATATTTCATGAGGGTGATCATTCCAAGGATTCCTTCTTTCAGTCAGCCAATAAATATTTATTGAGTACCCACTAAGGATGTGGGGCTGGGGCTACATCGGTGAAATAAGCAAGATCCAGGCCCTGATGTCACAGTGCTTATGGACTATGGCAGTGAAGAGAACTATCAGTAAACAAACATTTAATTACCATGAGGCAACTGCTATAGATGAAAGACCAATGCTATTTTAAGCATATAGTAATCTGGTCATTCGTATTGCTTTTCCCTCCACTAAAATGCCCTGTAATGTTTCATGGGATTTTCTTCATGGAGGGCATTCGGAGTGGGAGAAGGAAGGGAACTCATTATTAACACCTCACAGCAAGCTGATGCAGGAAGATCTGCAGCAGGAACAGAAGCACAACAAAAACCAATTTTAGTTTCTGATGTGCTCTTTAAAGTGAACTTAGTTCACTAAAGTATAGTAGAGTGTTCTGCACAAAGACTCAAGAACTCAAATACACAGAATTGACAAAAACTCCAAGAGTAATTGTCTCCCAGTGTCCTGACAATGTACCAAAACCATCCCTTTCAAATTTAACTCAATATGTAGATTAAACCTGTGTTTTAAATGGTACCAAGGATGCTCAAGAAATAATAAATAATAACAATTTAAGAGCTTTGGTAATTGGGAAGAAGAAAAATTGGGTCTCTGGGGTTCGTTCTTGCCTGCTGTTAGCTTGATAACTCCTTGTCAACCTGCAAGTCCTTCTTGGGCATCATGTCTTCCCTGAAGCCTTTCAAGCCTCCCAGCAACCCTGACCTCCACCCCTGACAGTGTCATCATCTGCTCGTTAGTGCAGCCTCTGCACCTCACCACACTCCCTGTTCACAAAGCACCATGATGATTTCCCTCCACAGCACCTCCCTCCCTAGACGGCAGTCCTCTGAGAAGAGGATCTGGGCTTTCATTGTCTGCCTTCCTTACCTTCTATATGGTGAGAACTTCATAAATGTTTGTTGAATGAGACCGAATCATGGAAATAATCTAATCCAACCCCCTCAGATTACAGAGAAAACTGGGGCCCTGCTAAATTGTTTTATTTGCCTATGCTCATTCAGTAATGAGCAGAAGCCCCAAACCAGAAGGCTGAGAAACAAAAGTACTTGCAACCCAACTGCTTGCCAGTTGCCATAAGAAAATGAAACATTCCTGCAGCTTCATTTCAGCAAAAGATCACTAAAACAAATAGAAGCAAACAAGTCACATCCCAGAACAAAAATATGTCACTGACAAAGAATTAAACATTAAATGTTGCTTAATTTCAAGTAGTCTCACGGTTGAAATCAGATTATTCTGAATTCTAACAAATGACTGTTTTGGTTCCTCATAGATTTGGGTAAATTGTCTGGCTCTGTCCACTGTCTCTCTCTTAAACATTCTGCCTTACTGTAATTTATCTAGGATGATGGTTCACCCTGAATTCCAAGATATTTTTAGAACTGAAAAACATTATTGTGAAACTTAGCTAGGAAATGCCTTTTACTCTAAAGAAGTTTTTGAAAGAAAGTTTTTCTCATGATTCTCCTTTAAACTTGTAGTGCACTGATTTTAACACCAGAAAATACACATGAAGGAAGCCCACATACTGGAAGGGCTAATGGGGAAGGAAACCATAGTAACCTCAGAGGGTTTTGTCATTGCCAGCTTCTACGCTTTCATTTAAAAATAGCCTAGCAGGTGCCCTATCACTTTATTTTACCAGGCATCCCAGTAAATATTTCCCTGAGGACATGGCTGTGTCTCTTCAGGACAAGCCTACAGTAGGTGGTCAAACTATTTCATCCATTTACCAAATTTCCCATTTTTCTTCATAGATAAATTTTTCTCCCTTTATTTCTCTCACAGAGCCATTTCAGGCTAAAAAATAAAAACTATTTAGAAAATTCTGGAGTATGTATTAAAAGCAAAAATAATAAGTTGAAAAAATCTTTAACACATTCACCATAGTTCTTGTCAGAGTATGTAGTGGCAATGAAGGCTATCTCTTAAAATTCCATTTAAACTAGAAAGTCAATATATGCTGTCATATAGGAAAGCCTTCTCTGGTCATGAAAGCATTAATAATTTTAGCCACAGAATGAGGTGAAAGCAAACACATTTTTAAACCAAATATTTGAGTCAGGAAATGTATGATTTAAGTTTCTTTCCTACCAGTATGGCAAAATGCTGACAGTTGTTAGAGCTGGGTGTTCACTGTACTATTTTACTTGTGCATATCTTTGAGCATTTCCATAACTTCTATTTCATGTTTACTTTGCGCAAATGAGATAGAAAAAATGAATATAATCAACTCTACCAGAAGCATCACCCTGTATAATGAAATTAGCTAATAAAGAAATATTACTAACTAGAACTAACAGGAATAAATTGAACAATGTCAAGTTATAGTGGCATCTACATGGGGCAGCATGGTGGGTGGGGTCTTGATCTGGACCCTAAGTGGGACCTGAGACAGGTGACTGCACAGTAAATCATCAGCCTCTTCCAGGCCTCACTTCCTGATATATTTCATAAACTAGTTGGCTCAGAGCCTCCTTGTTCAATGTAGTCCAATCACTACCTGCATTAGAAACACCTGCTGAAATGCAGATCTAGGGACCACCCAGCCCAGACCTTTGAAATCACTAACACCAGAAGGGGTGAGACCTGGAAACCTGGACTCTTAATATCTTCCTGTGATAATTTTAATGGTACTAAAGTTTGAAGCCCCTGAGGGTCTCTCCAGTTGGTTACCAGGGGGATGTGCCACGCTAGGCCCATCCCAGGGTGATTTACTGACCTCCATCACAGGGCCAGAGTTATCACCTCTTCTCCAGCCTCTGTCAGCAGTCCAGTGGAAGCTCCCACCAATGCCCCCCACCCACAGCCGTACCCCAGTGCTGATTTACTGACCTCCATCACAGGGCCAGAGTTATCACCTCTTCTCCAGCCTGTCAGCAGTCCAGTGGAAGCTCCCACCAATGCCCCCCACCCACAGCCGTACCCCAGTGCTCAACATCACCACCTCCATCAGCCTGGAAACCACTGGGACCAACCTCATCATGCCCTTTACCCCTGTTTACATCAACCACAGACAGCTCAGGTATCCTAGAACATCCCCCAGCTCCCAAACACCAAACCACTCTGTACACTCCCTTTTCTGACCCCATCTCCCACCCCTCCCCACATTCTGAAACCCTGTGGTCCTCTTGGTCTGTCATCAGCAAAATCCCCTGCATCTATAACCTCTACTCTGGATGGCCGCTTCACCTTCCTGCTTTCTGCTCCCTGCTCCAACAATGTCTGGCTCCTCCTGAGGACACTGCAGCCCTCTGCGGTGGTGGCTGTTTTCTCTCCCACACCCCTCATCGGATGGCTCAGAGGTGCAGTAGGGTCATCTTTGCTCCTCACTGCTGTTTTCCCTTCCTCCTCCCTAAAGCCACCCAGCTGTGACTGTCCTGCCAGACTCCACCACCAACTGCTCCTCCTTATAATACTCGTCTACTTTCCTCCTGGTTAGCCCCCTCGGCCCCTATTACTTAAAGAGTTTTAGCTCTTCACTCAGTCACTCTCTCCTGCACGTGCCCTCATCATAATTCTTGATTTTCTGTTCATGTGGGTTCCCCTTCCGATACCCTAGCCTCTTAGTTCCTTGACCTCCTGTCCTCCATATCCTGTTTTTCACCCTAGTCAGCCACTTACTCCCACAGTCACACATGTCACCTTATCACCACCAATAACAGCAGCCCTTTATAATCTCCATTTCACACATCTCATTCTAGCACTGCCTCCTTCCTTTGTGAATTTATTCTCACACGTATTAGGTCTAAACATGTTAGAAACTCAACCATGTAACAATTATTGCTTTAATGCAATTTTATTACTTTTACAAAAGTTGAGAAGAAAATTAAAATATAGGGGCCAGCCCGGTGGCGCACTGGATAAGTGCGCTGCTTGGGAAGCGCGGCGGCGCTCCCGCCCGAGGGTTCAGATCCCACATACAGACCAGTTCCCGCTCACTGGCTGAGCGAGGCGCGGGAGCAACCCCGAGGGTTGCAATCCCGTTGCCGGTCCCCGGTCCGGTACGGGGACAACACTGAGGGTTGCGGTCCGTTGCCGGACACGGAAAAAGACAAAAGACAAAAAAAAAAAAAGCTTAACATTTTCTTTTATTAAAAGCTCAAAATTGGCTTGCATGAACTCCACTTTAAATACACATTAATTTTTCATTTT
>NW_007727909.1:53711-72261 GCF_000696425.1 Galeopterus variegatus
TTTAAAGCACTTCCAGAAACTCAAATAAGAAATGAGATTACCACCAAGAAATCAACTCTTGAACAGAAATGTCACTCTTTATGTCATCTATTCCATTCCTTGTACTTTGGCCAAAATTCTCTATTGCATTTCACGGATGGAAGTTGTTCCTAAGATTCCCTCCTTCTCTCAAGCAATTTAAAAAAAAAAACTGAATCATCAGTAAAAATAGGTTGTTGGAATTTACTCAGAAACCACACATGGAAATTAAACTATTAACAGCCACATCTGAGAATCAAAGTAGGGGATCTGAAAACCTTCCAAAGTTTAAAAATGAATGATTTCAGGTCTGTAAGAATGATTAGTCATGAAATAATTTGCCATGTAACAAGAAAATCAGGCTAAAGGGCAGAGAGGGGTTCCAACTGGAAGGCAGGACACTGAAATCATATGACAAGGAGTGGCTTAGTATCACCAAGAGCAGTTAAGATCCGTTCCCACAAACCTACACCTACTCTTAAATTTCTTAACTGACAACCAGTTCTAATCAGCTGATTCATTTAAGGTGACATAAGCTATGGGTTATGCTTATGACCCATATCTGAAAATATATCTGAAAACTTATATCTATTTTCAGAAAGTAAAAACAGAGTAAAGCTGCTTTTCTTTGTCTTCAAGCATCTGAGAAGCAGCAGCCACGGCTGTCTTCAACTGGAAAGAAAGAACAATATCCTACCTCAAATGGCAGCTACTTTGCCAAAGGTGGGTCCTGGTACCAGTGTCTTCTCTGGTCTTTTGACCTGGGGTGGACTGACTTAGACCAGAGGCCAGAGGACACCTTCAGGTCAGCAGGCCCTCCATGGAATGCTGGAACGAGCCACAGATGAGTGGCCTGCAGGGTGTATTTTGGGATGCCAGCCTAAGGGCACCTGGTTTAAAGGAGTGCAGGCTGGCATTAGTAAAAACAAAACCGGAAGGGCAGGAAGATATTTCAGATCTGGATCCTGAGTGTTCAATCCTGGGAAGAGCAACCATGCTGAAGTGAGCTCTGCTCTCCAGTAAGACGCCAAGCACACGCTTCCCAGCAACCCTGGCCAGGGAGGGTGGGAAGAGAGGTGCCAAAGCCCAGCCCCTGTCCCTGCCCCTGTAGCACAGCTGCACAGGAAGAGTTCCAGAGCTCCAGGACACCAAGGAGGCTGGCTGTTGATTATGGCCCAAAGTCTTGGTTATCAGTTTGTAAACACAGCACTTATTATAGCTACCTAGATACTCTAACACACATTAAAATTTTTTTGGTTTCTAATATGCTTTTTAAAGTGAATTCAGTATTATTGGAAGATGCTGGAATGATCTCACCCTCTTTCCTAGAAAACACATGAGGCCCAACCCACACCCCCCTGCACCCCCTTGTCAGAAACTGGACAAGGCACTCACTGTGATGATGAAGCAGAAAAAGCACCAAGTCGGCATGGGGTGGCAGAGATCAAGGTCACCCTGCCGTGGACTGACACAGGCAAGTTTATTCTTTATCTGAGACTAAGTGTCCTCATATCAAAATGAGGGTGATCACTCCAATGAGAAAATGCATTGGAGAGCACTTTGCAAATGTGGGCATCCTGAACAAATGTGCTGTTGACTCATAACCTGACTGAAAAAAGGCAATTCCCAGGGAGGATTACAGAAATGTTCTGAGCAATGGCAGCCAAGCTGGCAGCTTTCAGGATTAGTCATGTTTAAGTATGTTCAGTAAAAAGACCGACCCTCTTTGTATCCACACCTGTGGATCATCTGAGGTCCTGGACGTTATAAGCTCATCCTCTCAACTCCTGCCAAGCCCTGGGTTAGGACTGGGGTATATGGCAATGAATGAAGTAGACATGCTGTCTGACCTCATGGTGTTCACAGCCTCCATGGGGAGACTGACAACGAACAAAGAAACACAAAAATTAAATGATTATAATTGTGATATGGAAGAAACAATCAGTGTAAAACAACATCGACTGGTAGGCTGTCGGAAGTGCAAGTCTTGCCTGAAGATTTCATTCAAAGTCAAAACAATTCAAACCACTGTGCTGGCAAACAAACGCACCTGGCCAGGAGCTGCTGTTGGTTTGCAACTCCTAAACCTAAGATTTTCACCTTTAAAAATTACACATAACAACAACAACAAGACCAACAAGGTTTCAATGTAAATATGAGGCCAGGAAACCAGTGTGTTTAAAGGAGCTGCTAGAGCCTATACCCGAGTATCTAATAGGAACTGTATACGGAGATCAGTTTCAGAAATTTAAGAATAAAGCACACCAATCCACAATATTTGCATTCAAGATTGAGCATACTTATCCAATATATCTGCTGTAGTATAGATTCATTTGACAAATATTACTGAGCACCTACTGTGTGCTAACTGTTCCAGGCTCTGGGGTGCAGTGAACAACAACAACAAAAAATTACTTCCCTCATGGAGATGACATAGCAATGGGAGAGACAAACAATAAACAAGATAAACAAATGAAATGTCCATTAACATATACAACATGCTGACAGCAGGTGGGAGAAAGGAAGTGATGGGGCGGTCAGATCATTTGCCTAAAAACCTGAAGGAAACGTCTATAGTTGATGGAAATAATTCTGATTCAGTACTTTTTCGATTATGTTCCATTTACTTAAAACATAAGGCCCTTCGGGCCAGCCCGTGGCTCACTCGGGAGAGTGTGGTGCTGATAACACCAAGGCCCCAGGTTCGGATCCCATATAGGGATGGCCGGTTCGCTCACTGGCTGAGCGTGGTGCTGACAACACCAAGTCAAGGGTTAAGATCCCCTGACCGGTCATCTTTTTAAGAAAAAAAAACAAAACAAAACATAAGGCCCTCTATATTTCATGAGGGTGATCATTCCAAGGATTCCTTCTTTCAGTCAGCCAATAAATATTTATTGAGTACCCACTAAGGATGTGGGGCTGGGGCTACATCGGTGAAATAAGCAAGATCCAGGCCCTGATGTCACAGTGCTTATGGACTATGGCAGTGAAGAGAACTATCAGTAAACAAACATTTAATTACCATGAGGCAACTGCTATAGATGAAAGACCAATGCTATTTTAAGCATATAGTAATCTGGTCATTCGTATTGCTTTTCCCTCCACTAAAATGCCCTGTAATGTTTCATGGGATTTTCTTCATGGAGGGCATTCGGAGTGGGAGAAGGAAGGGAACTCATTATTAACACCTCACAGCAAGCTGATGCAGGAAGATCTGCAGCAGGAACAGAAGCACAACAAAAACCAATTTTAGTTTCTGATGTGCTCTTTAAAGTGAACTTAGTTCACTAAAGTATAGTAGAGTGTTCTGCACAAAGACTCAAGAACTCAAATACACAGAATTGACAAAAACTCCAAGAGTAATTGTCTCCCAGTGTCCTGACAATGTACCAAAACCATCCCTTTCAAATTTAACTCAATATGTAGATTAAACCTGTGTTTTAAATGGTACCAAGGATGCTCAAGAAATAATAAATAATAACAATTTAAGAGCTTTGGTAATTGGGAAGAAGAAAAATTGGGTCTCTGGGGTTCGTTCTTGCCTGCTGTTAGCTTGATAACTCCTTGTCAACCTGCAAGTCCTTCTTGGGCATCATGTCTTCCCTGAAGCCTTTCAAGCCTCCCAGCAACCCTGACCTCCACCCCTGACAGTGTCATCATCTGCTCGTTAGTGCAGCCTCTGCACCTCACCACACTCCCTGTTCACAAAGCACCATGATGATTTCCCTCCACAGCACCTCCCTCCCTAGACGGCAGTCCTCTGAGAAGAGGATCTGGGCTTTCATTGTCTGCCTTCCTTACCTTCTATATGGTGAGAACTTCATAAATGTTTGTTGAATGAGACCGAATCATGGAAATAATCTAATCCAACCCCCTCAGATTACAGAGAAAACTGGGGCCCTGCTAAATTGTTTTATTTGCCTATGCTCATTCAGTAATGAGCAGAAGCCCCAAACCAGAAGGCTGAGAAACAAAAGTACTTGCAACCCAACTGCTTGCCAGTTGCCATAAGAAAATGAAACATTCCTGCAGCTTCATTTCAGCAAAAGATCACTAAAACAAATAGAAGCAAACAAGTCACATCCCAGAACAAAAATATGTCACTGACAAAGAATTAAACATTAAATGTTGCTTAATTTCAAGTAGTCTCACGGTTGAAATCAGATTATTCTGAATTCTAACAAATGACTGTTTTGGTTCCTCATAGATTTGGGTAAATTGTCTGGCTCTGTCCACTGTCTCTCTCTTAAACATTCTGCCTTACTGTAATTTATCTAGGATGATGGTTCACCCTGAATTCCAAGATATTTTTAGAACTGAAAAACATTATTGTGAAACTTAGCTAGGAAATGCCTTTTACTCTAAAGAAGTTTTTGAAAGAAAGTTTTTCTCATGATTCTCCTTTAAACTTGTAGTGCACTGATTTTAACACCAGAAAATACACATGAAGGAAGCCCACATACTGGAAGGGCTAATGGGGAAGGAAACCATAGTAACCTCAGAGGGTTTTGTCATTGCCAGCTTCTACGCTTTCATTTAAAAATAGCCTAGCAGGTGCCCTATCACTTTATTTTACCAGGCATCCCAGTAAATATTTCCCTGAGGACATGGCTGTGTCTCTTCAGGACAAGCCTACAGTAGGTGGTCAAACTATTTCATCCATTTACCAAATTTCCCATTTTTCTTCATAGATAAATTTTTCTCCCTTTATTTCTCTCACAGAGCCATTTCAGGCTAAAAAATAAAAACTATTTAGAAAATTCTGGAGTATGTATTAAAAGCAAAAATAATAAGTTGAAAAAATCTTTAACACATTCACCATAGTTCTTGTCAGAGTATGTAGTGGCAATGAAGGCTATCTCTTAAAATTCCATTTAAACTAGAAAGTCAATATATGCTGTCATATAGGAAAGCCTTCTCTGGTCATGAAAGCATTAATAATTTTAGCCACAGAATGAGGTGAAAGCAAACACATTTTTAAACCAAATATTTGAGTCAGGAAATGTATGATTTAAGTTTCTTTCCTACCAGTATGGCAAAATGCTGACAGTTGTTAGAGCTGGGTGTTCACTGTACTATTTTACTTGTGCATATCTTTGAGCATTTCCATAACTTCTATTTCATGTTTACTTTGCGCAAATGAGATAGAAAAAATGAATATAATCAACTCTACCAGAAGCATCACCCTGTATAATGAAATTAGCTAATAAAGAAATATTACTAACTAGAACTAACAGGAATAAATTGAACAATGTCAAGTTATAGTGGCATCTACATGGGGCAGCATGGTGGGTGGGGTCTTGATCTGGACCCTAAGTGGGACCTGAGACAGGTGACTGCACAGTAAATCATCAGCCTCTTCCAGGCCTCACTTCCTGATATATTTCATAAACTAGTTGGCTCAGAGCCTCCTTGTTCAATGTAGTCCAATCACTACCTGCATTAGAAACACCTGCTGAAATGCAGATCTAGGGACCACCCAGCCCAGACCTTTGAAATCACTAACACCAGAAGGGGTGAGACCTGGAAACCTGGACTCTTAATATCTTCCTGTGATAATTTTAATGGTACTAAAGTTTGAAGCCCCTGAGGGTCTCTCCAGTTGGTTACCAGGGGGATGTGCCACGCTAGGCCCATCCCAGGGTGATTTACTGACCTCCATCACAGGGCCAGAGTTATCACCTCTTCTCCAGCCTGTCAGCAGTCCAGTGGAAGCTCCCACCAATGCCCCCCACCCACAGCCGTACCCCAGTGCTCAACATCACCACCTCCATCAGCCTGGAAACCACTGGGACCAACCTCATCATGCCCTTTACCCCTGTTTACATCAACCACAGACAGCTCAGGTATCCTAGAACATCCCCCAGCTCCCAAACACCAAACCACTCTGTACACTCCCTTTTCTGACCCCATCTCCCACCCCTCCCCACATTCTGAAACCCTGTGGTCCTCTTGGTCTGTCATCAGCAAAATCCCCTGCATCTATAACCTCTACTCTGGATGGCCGCTTCACCTTCCTGCTTTCTGCTCCCTGCTCCAACAATGTCTGGCTCCTCCTGAGGACACTGCAGCCCTCTGCGGTGGTGGCTGTTTTCTCTCCCACACCCCTCATCGGATGGCTCAGAGGTGCAGTAGGGTCATCTTTGCTCCTCACTGCTGTTTTCCCTTCCTCCTCCCTAAAGCCACCCAGCTGTGACTGTCCTGCCAGACTCCACCACCAACTGCTCCTCCTTATAATACTCGTCTACTTTCCTCCTGGTTAGCCCCCTCGGCCCCTATTACTTAAAGAGTTTTAGCTCTTCACTCAGTCACTCTCTCCTGCACGTGCCCTCATCATAATTCTTGATTTTCTGTTCATGTGGGTTCCCCTTCCGATACCCTAGCCTCTTAGTTCCTTGACCTCCTGTCCTCCATATCCTGTTTTTCACCCTAGTCAGCCACTTACTCCCACAGTCACACATGTCACCTTATCACCACCAATAACAGCAGCCCTTTATAATCTCCATTTCACACATCTCATTCTAGCACTGCCTCCTTCCTTTGTGAATTTATTCTCACACGTATTAGGTCTAAACATGTTAGAAACTCAACCATGTAACAATTATTGCTTTAATGCAATTTTATTACTTTTACAAAAGTTGAGAAGAAAATTAAAATATAGGGGCCAGCCCGGTGGCGCACTGGATAAGTGCGCCGCTTGGGAAGCGCGGCGGCGCTCCCGCCCGAGGGTTCAGATCCCACATACAGACCAGTTCCCGCTCACTGGCTGAGCGAGGCGCGGGAGCAACCCCGAGGGTTGCAATCCCGTTGCCGGTCCCCGGTCCGGTACGGGGACAACACTGAGGGTTGCGGTCCGTTGCCGGACACGGAAAAAGACAAAAGACAAAAAAAAAAAAAAGAAAATTAAAATATATTTATGCCACCTTTTACAGTTATTCTTATATTTACCATTTGCAGTGCCCTTTACTTCTTCCTGCGGATTTGAGATAATGTCTGGAGTTATTTCCTTTTGGACTAAAGGACTTCCTTTAGTATTTCTTGAATGGCAAGTCTGCAATCAACAGATTATCTCAGTCTTTATTTACCTAGGAAAGTCTCTATTTTGCCTTTAATTTTGAAGGATACTTTTAGATATAGACTTTTTTTTTCCTTTTTGTCTTTTTTACTGACCAGTAACAGGATCGCAACCCTCGGTGTTGCGCCTGCACCGCGCTCAGCCAGTGAGCGGGAACCGGTCTCCACATGGGATCCGAACCCTCGGCAGGAGCGCCGCCGCGCTCCCAAGCGGCGCACTCTCCAGTGCGCCACCGGGCCAGCCCTAGATATAGACTTTTTAAAAAACTAATTTTTTAATTTTTTTTTTACATTCAAAGATGTTGTGGAGCAGTGGGAGGGGTGGGTGGGAGGTGGGCAGGGAAACGGAGGTGCAAGTGGGGGGCAGGGCTAGCCCACAGCCAGCTGCTTCGCTGGCCTGGTTGTGGACATCAGGGGAATGTGGCTGAGTCCCTTGGGTCCCCCCGCCATGACCTCAGCTCAGGGGCCCAGAGGGCTTGTGGCAACAGCACAGTCATCACCAGGCTGGATGCAGATGTCAGGGAGGCATGGCTGAGGCAGTCAGCACCCCACTCCTGGGATCGGGATCCCAGGGGGCTTCTGGTGGTGGCTCAGTTATTGCTGGGTTGGATGCAGATGTAGGGGAGCTTGGCTGAGGCCCTCAGCCCCCCCTCAACCCTAGCTCAGGGACTGGGGGGCAGGGGGAGGTTTCTGCAGAGGCTTGGTCATCACTGGTCTGGATGCAGACATGGGGGGCAAGGCTGAGGCCCTTGGGCTCCTCTCACTCCACTCCAGGTTGTGGGGGTGGGCTTCCGGCTCTTTTAGGCTTTATAGGTGTTCTTTGGTGGTATTAGACCTTTACTGGTTAATATCTGAACTTTGTCTCTGATCTATGGGTGTTCTGTGTTTTCTTTCACTTCTGTGTTGGGTTATTAGTTACCCCCACCACTTAAACTCTGCACTGGAACTAATTTATTGTCCTTTGCTTACTTCTAAAATGGGGGAACTAACTGTAGGGAACAGCACTTGAACCCTGTGATTGAGCTAAATTTCTACTTTGCTGCTGATTCCCTGGCAAAGGCTTTTTGTGCAACTCAGGTTTTAATTGTTGACTTTTTAAGTACTTCTGGATCTTGTGAGGACTGATATGCCTGGGTTGTGTGGAAACTCTGGTCTGGGCCTGAGTCTTTTCAGAAAACTGCACCCTCTGCATTTCTATATTCCTGACCAGTGTACACTGAGTGGGCCTGTGCTGATTGGAGGGCAGATCAGCTGTCCATACTGTGCCCCAATGTTCCCCCAGTGGCCTGTATCCCCCACCCGCCACACTCCAAACACTTCCCATGGGATGGGCCACATGCCAGTCCCTTGCGATGACTCATCAGCCTCTGAGTGGCTCCTTTTTTCAGTTGTCTGTGGCCCCGTGCTCATAGGTGGGTCCACGGGAACCCTGTCAGTGGTCTTGCTGGCCTGGGTCCACCAAGGCCCTCCTCTCCCTTGCAGGCTCTGAGCAACTTCACACAAAGGGCACAACTGTGGTTTTTGCCAGCTCTTGTTCACTGTCCTCACCAGGGCCAGCCTTGAAATGGCCAGGGCTTGAAACAGTCGGAGTGGTCCTTTCTTTCTCTCATCACAGCTTCTCCACCTTCATGAACTCCATAGGTCTCTCCTCCTCTTCCCCTGAGCTCTAGCAGCCCCAGCTTGGCAGTTGTTGCTTTTAATAGTTGTAAATTGGTCGACAGTGGGAGAGAATGATGCTGGGGACCATCTATTCTGCCATCTTGATTCTCTCTCTAGATATAGACTTTAATGTAGAATTTTGAGTGATGGGTTTTTTTCTTCGAATATATAGTCCTACTGTCTTGTAGCCACCATTTTTTTTCTTTAAATAAATTCTTTCAGATCAGTGTTAGGCTCATAGCAAACTGAGTGGAAAGTACAGAGAACTCCCATACACCCCTGTGCCCATACATGTACAACCCCCTCCCACTATCCACATTCCCCACTAGTGTTACATTGCTACAACTGACAAAACTTTATTGGGACATCATTATCACCCAAAGTCCAAAGTTTATATTAGCATTCACTGTTGGTGCTGTACATTCTACAGGATTGGATGTATGTATAATGATATGTATTCACCATTGTAAGTATCATTCAAAATAGTTTCACTGCCCTCAAAATCCTCTGTGCTCCACCTATTTATCTTTCCGTCTTCCCTAACCCCTGGATGTCTAACCACCTCCATAGTTTTTGCCTTTTCCAGAAGTCATATTGTTGGAATCATACAGTATGTAGCCTTTCCAGATTGGCTTCTTTCAGTTAGTAATATGCATTTAAGCTTCCTCCATTTCTTTTCATGGACTCATAATTTTTTTAATACTAAATAATATTAAGTTGTCTAGATGTACTATACTTTATTAATCTATTAATTTACTGAAGGACATCTTGGTGGCTTCCCAGTTTTGGCAATTATGAATAAGGCTAATATAAACATCTGTGTGCAGGTTTTTGGGTGGATATAAGTTTTCAATTTATCTGGACAAATACAATTGCTGGAATGTATGGTAAGAATACGTTTAGTTTTATAAGAAATGAACTGTCTTCCAAAGTGGCTGAACCATTTTTCATTCCCACCAACAACAAACGAGAGTTCCTATTGCTCCGCTTCCTTGTCAGCATCTGGTGGTGTTAGTGTTCTGGATTTTGGCCACTGTTAGACATAGTAGTAGTATCTCATTGTCACTTTAATTTGCATTTCCCTGATGACATATGACGTGGAGCATCTTTTCATGTTTATTTGCTATCAGTATATTTTCTTCAGTGAGATGTCTCTTTGGGTCTTTTGCCCATTTTTTAATTGGACTGTTCAATTTTAAAAGCTCTTTGTATATTTTGGATAACAGTCCTTTATCAGATATATCTTTTGCAAATATTTTCTCCCAGTCTGTGGCTTGTCTTCTCATTTTCTTAACATAGTCTTTCTTAGAACAGAAGTTTATAATTTTACTGAAATCAGATTTATCAATTATTTCTTTCATGGATCATGCACAACAGTCAATGCCATACCGAAGGTCATTCAGATTTTCTATGTTATTATCTACCAGGAATTTAATAGTTTCGAATTTTACATTTAGGTCTAGGATCTATTTTGAGTTAATTTCTGTGAAGAGTGTAAGGTCTGTGTTTAAATTCTTTTTTTTTTTTTTTGCCTGTGAATGTCCAATTGTTCCAACATCATTTGTTGAAAAGAGCATCTTTTCTCCATTGAATCGCCTGTGCTCCTTTGTCAAAGATCAGTTGGCTATATTTATATGATTCTACCACTGGACTCTATTCTGTTCTACTGATCGATTTGTCTACAATTTCACTGAAATCACTGTATTAATTACTGTAGCTTTATAGTAAGTCTCGGAGTCAGATAGCGTCAGTCTCTGACTTTGTTCTCCTTCAATATTGATCTGCCTATTCTGTGCCTTTCTTCTCTTCATATTAACTTTAAAATCAGTTTGTCAATATCCATAAAGTAACTTAATGAGATTTTTTTTTTTTTAACTTAATGAGATTTTGATTGGGACTGCCTTGACTCTATAGGATCAAGCTGTGAAAAAATGACATCTTGACATTTTTTAGTCTTCCTATCCATGAACATGGAATATTTTTCCATTTATTTAGTTCTTCGATATCTTTCATCATAGTTTTGTAATTTTCCTCATATAAAACTTATACATGTTTGTTAAATTTATACCTAAGTCCTTCATTTTGGAGGTACTAATTTAAATGGTAATCTGTTTTTTATTTCAAATTCCACTGTTCACTGTCAGTATATAGGAAAGTGATTGCCTTGTGTATATTAACCTTGTATCCTGCAACCTTACTATGTTCACTTATTAGTTCCAGGAGCTTTTTGTTGATTCTTTAAAATTATCTACATAGAAAATCATGGTATCTGTGAACAAAGACATTTTTATTTCTTCTTTCCTAACTGTATACTTTTTATTTCCTTTTCTTGTCTTATTACACTAGATAGGACTTCCAGCATGATGCTGAAAAGCAGAGTTAAAAGGAGAAATCTTTGCCTTATTTTTAACTTTAGTAGAAAAGCTTTAAGTTTTTCACCATTAAGTACGACATCAGCTGTAGGTTTTTTGTAGATGTTCTTTATCAAGTTGAGGAAGTTACCCGATATTCCTAGTTTGCTGAGTTTGCATCACGAATCACTGTTGAATAGTCAGATGATTTCTCTGCATCTATCGATATAAACATGTAATTTTTCTTCTTTAGCCTGTTTAATGTGATGGATAACATTAATTGGTTTCTTTGAATGTTGAACCAGCTTTGCATACCTGGGATAAATGCCACTTGGTCATGGTGTATACTTCTTTTTATAGATTCTTGAATTCAATTTGCTAATATTTTGTTGAGAATTTTTACATCTATATTCATGAGTGATACTGGTCTATAGTTTTTTTGTAATAGCTTTGGTTTGATATTAGGGTAATGCGGTCCTCATAAAATGAGTTAGGAAGTGTTCTCTTTTTTTGTCTTCTGGATGAGATTACAGAGATTTGGCATAATTCTTTTTTAATTGTTCGGTAGAATTTACCAGTGATCCCATCTGGGCCTAGTGCTTTCTGTTTGGAAGGTTAATATTATTGATTCAATTTCTTTAACAGATATAGGCCTAATCAGATAGCCTATTTCTTCTTGTGTGAGCTTTGGGACATTGTGTCTTTTCATGGAATTGGTCAATTTCATCTAGGCTATTAAATTTGTGGGCATAGAGTTGTTCACATTCCTTTATTATCCTTTTAATGTCCATGGGATCTTTCATTTCTGATATTGGTAATTTGTGTCTTCTTTTTTTCTTAGTTATCCTGGCTAGAGGCTTATTGCTTTTATATATGATCTTTTCAAAGACCCAGCTTTTAGTTTTATTTTCTCTACTGATTTCTTTGATTTCTGCTCTAATTTTTATTTTATCTCTTCTTCTGCTTACTTTGGATTTAATTTGCTCTCCTTTTTCTAGTGTCCTAAAGTAGAAGCTTAGACTATTGATTTCCGATCTTCATTTTTTTCCCACTATATGCATTCAATGCTATAAATTTCCCTCTAAGCACTGCTTTTGCTGCATTCTACAAGTTGTGTTTTCATTTATAAATTTTTTTTATTTCTTTCATTTATTTTTGTTGTTGGATGTCCTGTAAGGGGATATGAACCCTTAACCCTGTCATTGTCTTTTAGTTCAAAATATTTTTAAATTCCTCTTGAGGTTTCTTCTTTGACCCTTGTGTTATTTAGAAATGTGCTGTTTAACCTCCAAGTATTTGGGGATTTCTGGTTATCTTTCTGTTACTGATTTCTAGTTTAATTTCATTGTGGTCTGACAGCAAACAGTGCATGATTATTCTTCCTTAAAATTTATTAAAATGTGGGCCGGCCCGGTGGCACACTGGATAGTGCGCCGCTTGGGAAGCACGGCGGCGCTCCCGCCTCAGGGTTCGGATCCCACATACAGACCGGTTCCCGCTCACTGGCTGAGCGAGGCGCGGGAGCAGCACTGAGGGTTGCGATCCCGTTGCCGGTCCCGGTCTGGTACGGGGGCGACATTGAGGGTTGCGATCCGTTGCCAGACACGGAAAAAGACAAAAAAAAAAAATTTTATTAAAATGTGTTTTATGGCCCAGAATATGGTTTATCTTGTTCAATCTGAGCTTGAGAAGAATGCATAATCTGCTGTTCTTGGATGAAGTAGTTTATACATGTTAATTATATCCAGTTGATTGGCTGCCATTGAGTTTGACTATGTTCTTACTGATTTTCTGCATGCTGAATTTGTCAATTTATGATAGAGGAATGTTGAAGTTTCCAAATATAATAATGATTGCCGGTCCCGGTCCGGTACAGGGGCGACATTGAGGGTTGCGATCCGTTGCCGGACACGGAAAAAGACAAAAAAAAAAATTTTTATTAAAATGTGTTTTATGGCCCAGAATATGGTTTATCTTGTTCAATCTGAGCTTGAGAAGAATGCATAATCTGCTGTTCTCGGATGAAGTAGTTTATACATGTTAATTATATCCAGTTGATTGGCTGCCATTGAGTTTGACTATGTTCTTACTGATTTTCTGCATGCTGAATTTGTCAATTTATGATAGAGGAATGTTGAAGTTTCCAAATATAATAATGAATTCATGTCTTTCTCCTTGCAATTCTTTCAGTTTTTGCCTCATGCATTTTGATGCTTTGTTGTTAAGCTCATACACATAAAGGATTGTTATGTCTTATTGGAGTGCTGATCTCTTTATTGTTATGTAATGCCCCTCTCTTTGTTCCTGATAACTTCCCTTGCTCTGTAGTTTGCTCTGTCTGGAGTTAATATAGCTACCCTCATTTTCTTTTCATTAGTGTTAGTATGGTAGATTTTTCTCATCTCTTTACTTTTAATCTTTATGTGTCTGTATATTTAAAGTGGATTTCCTGTAGACAACATACAGTTGGATCTTCTTTTTTTGATCCACTATGACAATCTCTGTCTTTTAATCTGCGTATTTAGACCACTGACATTTAAAGTGATTACTGATATAGTTGGATTTGTCACTTTTTTGTTACTGTTTTGTGTTTCTTTCCCTTGTTCATTGTTTCTATTTTTGTCTTTCACACTTTTTCTGCCCTTTGTAGTTTGAATTGAGCATTTTATATGATTCAATTTTCTGTTCTTTCTTAGCATATCAATTATACTTCTTTGTTTACCTTTTTTAGTAGTTGCTCTAGAGTTTGCAATTTAAATTTACAATGAATCCAGGTCCACTTTCTTTTTTTTTTTTTTTTTTTTTTTTTTTTTTTTCTTGTCAATATTAGGTTATCAGTTCACTTGAGGATGTAACATTACTTCTTGTCTCCTAGTCATCTTATGGGTCATTCATTTTATCTAAAAGACTCTTTCCCCCTCAACTGCCCAGAAATACTAATTCATTTTTCAAAGTTCAAGCCAAACACCATTTACCCTATGTTGTGCTTTGAATGTTTTTGTCCCTTCCAAAATTTATGTTGAAATGTTATCCCCAATGCAACAGTATTAACAGGTGTAGCCTTTAGGAGGTGATTTAGGAGGTGAAGAGGTGGAGCCCTCATGAATGGGATTAGGTACCCTTATAAAAAAGACTGACAGAGCATATTAGTCCATTTCTGTTGCTTATAACAAAATACTTGGAACTGGGTGATTTATAAAGGAAACAAAATTTATTGCTTACAGTTTCTGAGTCCAATATCCAAGGAACACATCTAGTGAGAGCCTTGGTGGTGGCAACAGTGATGGCAGAGTATCACATTATGAAAATGGTGGAGCAGAGAGAGACTAACCTCTTCATTCACTCTCCTTTTAAAGCCCTCCAAACCATGCTCCTGACCACCATTATTTATCCATTCACTATGGCATGGTCCCAAAGTCTAATCACCTCTTCAAGGCCCCACCTTTCAATTTCCACAATAGCACTTCCCACCCTCAACAGTTGCAGTAAGAATCAAGTTGTTTTTTTTCTTTTGGGGGGGCATTCAACCTAATGCACAGAGGGAGTTTGCCCCTTTTTTCACTCCTTCTATCCCTTCTTTTTTTTTTTCTTTTGTGGGGGCATTCAACCTAATGCACAGAGGGAGTTTGCCCCTTTTTTCACTCCTTCTATCCCTTCTGCCATCTGAGGATACCTAGATGGTATCATTTATAGCCACTAAACTTGTTATCACCTTGGTGTTGGACTTCCCAGCCTCCAGAACTATAAGAAATAAATTTCTGTTCTTTATGAATTACCCAATCTAAGGAATTTTGGTATAGCACCACAAAGGGACTAAGACATGCTGCTTGGTTTTCTCTGGGCTTCCTAAATCTGTGGTTTCATGTCTGAGGTTAATTTGGGGAAATTTTTCTATCATTATTGCTTCAAACATTGCTTCTGTTCATTTATCTCTTTCTTCTACTTCTGGTATTCCCATTATGGATATGTTACACCTTTTCTCACAGTTCTTGGGTATTCTATTCTGTTTTTGGTTTTGGTTTTGGTCCTTTTCTCTTTGCTTTTCAGTTTTGGAAGTTTCTATTGTCATATCCTCAAGCTCAGAGATTCTCTCCTCAGCCATATACAGTCTACTAATGAGCCCATTAGAGTCATTCTTAATATCTGTTACAGTGCTTTAGATCTCTAACATTTCTTTTTAATTCTTTCTTAGATTTTCCCTCTCTCTGCTTACATTACCCATCTGTTCTTTCATGTTGTCTACTTTTTCCATTAAAGCCTTTGGCATATTAATCGTAGTTTAAAAAATTTTCTGGTCTGATAATCCAGTGTTCCTGCCATATCTGACTCTGGTTCTAATGCTTATTCAGTCTCTTCAAGCTGGGTCTTGTCTTTTCAGTATGCCTTGTAATTTTCTGTCAAAAGGTAGACATGATGCACTGAATAATAGGTACTGTGGTAAACAGGTCTTTAGTAATACCGTGGTAAAGTGTATGTACATACACTTTTGGGGGGAGGGGGGAGTGTTCTATAGTCCTATGATTAGGTCTCAATTTTTTAGTTAGCCTGTGAACTATGAACTTCACTGGTGCTTCTCAATTTTCTACCCTTAGGTGGGGTGGGATGGCTAGAGGGGGATGGAGATGGGTATTGTGCTTTCCCCAGATGGAAGGCTAGAGTGAGCTAGAGTTGGGTATTACCTTTCCCCACAGTAGATTAGGCTCTAATAAGATATTTCTCCTGAGCGCAGGTCTTTGTTAAGAAGAGCAGCTCTGACACAGTTCAAAATGGTGAATTTTTCCCTCTCCCTGCTGGAAGCGCATCGGGATTTTCTCCAATGTTCACTGTGAGGAGCTGGTAAAACTGTTGGAGGTAAAACTCACAAAAGCATGCCCCTCACCTCCTAGGACTGGGTCCCACTGAAGTTTTTAATTCTCAGACTTGTCCCTACTGACTCTCCAGCAATTTGTCAATTATAGTTCAGGTTTTCCTACCACAGCACTGGTTCCCACAGAGGTTTCTGCTCTAGTAAGAGTGATTCTGTGTATCTACCTGTCTGTCTCTCCAATTTGGGGGGCACCAGTTTGCCACATGATTTCACATCTCTGATGGATCTAAGAAGGGTTATTGATTTTTCAGTTTGTTCAGTGTTTTACTTGTTGTTAGGATAAAATGGTAACTTCTAAGCTCCTCACATGCTGAACTAGAAACTGGAAGTCCTGGTTATTGATTTTTCAGTTTGTTCAGTGTTTTACTTGTTAGGATAAAATGGTAACTTCTAAGCTCCTCACATGCTGAACTAGAAACTGGAAGTCCTGCCACACTAATCTTCATGATGAGAAGTTATTCATTAATCACATAACCGTTGTTCCCTTGTACATGAGGAGTAATTTTTTTCTTATTGCTTTCAAGTTTTTGTCTTTGGCTTTCAACAGTTTGACTATGATATATCTAGGTGTGGATCTCTTTGTGTTTATCCTACTTTGGGTTCACTGAGTTTCTTGGAAATGTATGTTAATGTTTGTGGTAGCCTGAATAATAACCTCAAAGATGTTCACATCCTAACCACTGGAACCTATGTTACCCCACTTATATGGTAAAAGAGATTTTGCAGGGTGATTAAGAAGTGAGATGGGGAGATTATCCTGCATTTTCTGGGTGGGCCTAATGTGATCACAAATGTCTTCAGAAGAGGGAGGTTGGAAGGTGGAGTCAGAGAGTGTGATTTATTATCACACGCTTCTCTTTAATTCTTTCAATGAACTTTCAGTTAGTTCTTTGAACATATTTATAATAGCTGTTCTGAAGTTTTGTAAGTCCAACATTTGGGCCCACAGCTTCTACTGACTCTATTTCCCCTGTTTGATTCACACTTTCCTGTTTCTTTACATGCCTTATAATTTTTTGTTGAAAACTGGACAACTCCAGATTTTTATTTTCTCCCCTGAAGACTGGTATAGTTGCTGGGGCTTTTTTTAAAACTTTTTTAGTAACTTGCCTGTACTAAACTTTGTCTCACCTGCAGTGTGTGGTCACTGATGTCTCTTCTCAGTTCTTTTTTTTTTTCCCCCATTTTAATTTTTATCCTTGGACTCCTACTAGGGATAGCCTCCGTATCTGCATGGTTTAGTGGTCAACCAACTATTGGTCAGAGATTGTACTCACACATCTCAAACAAGTATAGCTCCCACTCTTTGCGGATGGATGTGTGTGTGTGTAATGGAAAGCATATTCAAAGTTCAGATAAGTTTCAAGTCCTCCTTGCCTTACTTTCTATCAGGCCCTCTCACATCTCCTCTGCATGTGCACAATATCCTTGTCAGTCAGGGATCTGTAGATAGCTAACCCTCCTTGGTCTCCTCTGCTCATGCATATTATTTTCCAGTCCTCCAGGATGTGTAGGAGTTTATCAAGTCTGTCTATGGCTGTCTCACAGGATTTCCCTGTCAAATTTCTGGCTAGTCCACTGGTTCATTCCTTGGCCAACCAGGGCCACAACATCTGACTAGCAGAGCCTCGGGCCTTCCCCAGTGACTTAGTGCCAGGATCGCTACCCTTATTGAGAAAGCTGTTGGACATG
The DNA here is from genome assembly GCF_000696425.1 of Galeopterus variegatus. Lineage (NCBI taxonomy): Eukaryota > Metazoa > Chordata > Mammalia > Dermoptera > Cynocephalidae > Galeopterus > Galeopterus variegatus. The sequence goes on from NW_007727909.1 coordinate 71,376, forward strand.
GCTTTGTTTTGTCTTGGGGTTTTGTCTAATTTGTTTCAAATGGAGTTAGCTTCCTCTAACAGTGAGACTGCTGGTCTTCATGTCCTGCCCTGCCTTAGGTGAACTTCTGCATTGACTGACAGGAGCAGCCCCAGAACACCACTGACTCCTACTGTTCTCACCCAAAGTACAGTGGTTTTTCATGAATAAATATTTCTTGAGTTGTTGTATGCCTTTGGTCAATTTCCAGGCTCCTGAGATGGTTAGTTTTGACAATTTTTTCCAGTTTTATAGTTAGTTTTTTAGGAGATCTGCCAAACTCCTCACTCTGCCATACCAGAATTCTTGCTCCCTGTCCCAAGGACTTTATAATTTTTTCTACTGCTAGAAATTAAAACACCACTGACAATGGACACAAAAATGTAATCACATAGAAATTATGTCTCTCAAATAATTCTGTCTGAATGTCTTCCTCACCCAACAGTTCACATCAATTAGGAACTTTTAAGAAGAGATGCCTTTTAGGAAGTTATCTATACTAAGTTAAATAAAAAATGTTGGGGGGAAAAGGAATATCCTTAATTTCAAGTTTATGAGAAAAAAAAGATACTAGACCATTGCAAAACTTTCTTCTTCTTACAAGAATTCACATTTCCTCACTTTATCCAGTCCCCTTGGCCTGGTGTCAGTAGCTATAGTTATCAACCACATCTTCTTTCTGACTCAATAAGGGACCAAATTTTGTTCCTTCCTAGTGTTTTTTCCACTAAATAATTTATCTTTAAATTTAAGTCTGTCTTGGGGCCGGCCCGGTGGCGCACTGCTACAGTGCGCCGCTTGGGAGCACGGTAGTGCTCCCGCCGAGGGTTCGGATCCCACATACAGACCGGTTCCCGCTCACTGGCTG
>NW_007727909.1:73261-141876 GCF_000696425.1 Galeopterus variegatus
AGGGTTCGGATCCCACATACAGACCGGTTCCCGCTCACTGGCTGAGCGAGGTGTGGGAGCAACACCGAGGGTTGTGATCCCGTTGCCAGTCCCGGTCCGGTACAGGCGCGACACTGAGGGTTGCGATCCGTTGCCGGACACGAAAAAAGACAAAAAGGAAAAAAAATAAATAAATAAATTTAAGTCTGTCTTACTTTTTGCCTAAAATGACTGCTTGCCATTTTTCTGTTGAAATATAAACAAATTAGAGGTGTGAATGATAATTTCAAATGTTATTGATATAACAAACTGTCTTTGGAACTCGGCACACCTTGGTTCAAATACCAACAATCAGACTAATTGGGTGAGTGCCTTTGAACAAATTAGTTAATGTTTTAGCTATTTTCCTCACCTGCAAAATATGTTTAATGCCTACCTTTCAAGATTGCAGGAAGGATTAAATGAGTAGACACATGTTAAGAGGCTTTTTATATGGCCTACATAAATGACAGTGATTATCACCATAATTGCTGGGTTATCCATATAGAGTGGTGGAAGGTAATATGAGAAAGGGTGAAGAAAAGGAACAAAGAAAACTGATAAATTAATCTTCTGCCCTGTGCCCAGCACTAATGAGTAACCAAATTAACTATTTTACATTTCCTAATCTCTCCTTATCCACCAGTGGACAATGAAGTGATCTCCTCTTTTTTATTCCTCTTTTCATTAATTGAAATACTTCTACACAATACAATATTCTACCATATGCAACATGCAAAGAAATGTAAAAGTTTCCTGTAAAGCTACATTTTAATTTTTTTTTTAACTAATTTTTTGGAGAGTTACTGTCTGAGAAACATTGCATTAAGTACCATAATTTAAAATTTTATATATTAAACTTTAAAAAAATCTGTGAGAGTGGTGGGGTTCTTCACCTTTTCTTAGTATAGATTCCTTTGAAAATCTGATTATTGCTATGTCTCTGCTAAAATGCAAGTACATATAAAATTATGGAAATGATTTCAGGAGATCCACAACCTCTCTGAAGCCCATCTGTACACCCTAAGTTAAAATACCTATCTTTGCTGGAAAATCCTTCTTCAATACAAATATTCACCATTTAAACCTGGGTGAAGTAGTTGACCAGGATTTTCCTAAATCTAGATTCTTTTTTTTTTTTTACTGACCGGTAACAGGATCGCAACCCTCGGTGTCGCGCCCGCCCCGCGCTCAGCCAGTGAGCGGGAACCGGTCTCCACATGGGATCCAAACCCTCGGCGGGAGCACCGCCGCACTCCCAAGCGGCACACTCTCCAGTGCGCCACCGGGCCGGCCCCTAAATCTAGATTCTTTAAACTAACGCAGTCCAGCATTACAAATGAAATGCAAATCACTATAGTTCCTGAATGGCAGAGCAAGTGATTTGGAGTCAAAATGTTGCCACTGTTTACTTCCTCTGTTGACAATGGAACTTGTCCAATATGGCCCAGTTTCCTTATTCTATCCAAATCTCAAGACAGCTTTGAGACAAGAGATAAACAGGAAACAGTTCTACATACACTACAAAGTTGTTAAATGATGGATGGGCTCCTGGAATTTATCCCACAGCTGTTAGAAGCATCCTCTACTTCATGTGAGTATGTCTACTTCATGTGAGTGTTTCTCAACCAGAAAGTATGAAATTAGATCAAGAGAAATCCCAGTATTGTCTGGTGTCTCCTGCCAGAGCTCCTAGAACACTCCATTGCACTTGATCTGTCCACATGTGCTCTCTACCTGATGGCCTAAGAAAAGCCGCTTGATTCATCTCTATGTTATCTGTGCCTGGCACAAGATGGATGCTGAATAAATGTTGAATAGATGAACAAATGAAAAGCATATGTGAAAGAAGCAAACTGAACACCTTTTATGCCTTAGACTCCCTCTCTACACTCCTGTCTTCTAGTTTTCAGCAACTGGATTTTAGGACCCCAACTGCTATCCCAAAGAGTCAGCAGCCAGTAAGAACTACAACTGTTTTGTGCAAACCACTGGGTTGAGCCTTCAGGAGATACACACACAGGTATATATGAGAACCACTATTGGACTGTCATAATTTGGAAATCTCTGAGTTAAGATGAGAGAACAAAGCTCACTCTCTGTAAAGACCTGGCAATTGATAAGAAAAGAGGGACTGTGCTCCTTTCACATGCTTTTTATATATTACAAAATGCTGTAAGGTCTAATGTCACAATCCTTCATTCCTTTGAAAATGTGGTAGAAAGGACTAGATATGCCAACTCCCTAAACCAGAAGTACATTTTTATTTCTAATATAATTAATCTTTTGCCTATTCTGTGGCTGTTTCTAATATACATGACAAGTTTAATTGTGTGAAATAATAATATTACACAGATGTCCAAATGATACTAAAAAGAATTTTTCGCCTGTTACCATATATGGCTATTGTGGAAAGAAAAATATTAATAACAATTACTAACGTTGTTTAGTATCTGCAAAGTGCCAGACACTGGGCTACAAACTTCACACCCACAATCTCATTTCACCCTCACAGCAATCCTATGAAGCAGGGATGATAGTTACTTCCATTTGCTAAACAACAAAAGTACCTGAAGTCACATAGCTAACACATGACAGAACATCTAAACCCAGGTATTTAGACTCTAAAGCCCACATTCTTAACTTTTAAGTGTATCAAGTAGGAGGTCACATAAAAAAAAATAATAATAATCCTTTAGTAGGAGCCTTAAACAGAAACAATTCTAATACTGTCTAAGGCACAAACAGATCCCTACACTCAGTTCCAAACACCCAAACAGAACACAAAGGCTTCTTACGCAATAACTGAATATGAAAAAGCTAGTTGCTTAACAGGAATTCAGTACAATTTCCTTGATTCAGTTTAGCTAACATTTTAAGCCAATCTGGATTATAATACCATACTCATAGAGAATTTTAAAACAACAGTAGTTTCCTAATATAGTACCCAATTTAAGGACCGTAACTTACTGCTCACATAAACCTGGAAAAATTTATATCTCCCCTCAACACTTAGTGTTCCTAATCCAAACACAACCTTACTTAATAAAATAGGAGCTAAGCACAGTAAGCAAGCTCAAACTACTGGTAAACAATGTTCAATCAATTCAGCTGCCATCAGCAGACTTTTCCCTCCACTAAGCAGTTTAGTGGCCAAGTCTCAGGTTACGGTGAACTTTAGAAGATGGGAGCGAGAACTCAGGTAAAATCCAAAGGAATTAATTGTATTTCCTATCTTGGTAGGTGGCAAGAAAGTTCCAAGCTGAATTTACATACCATTCAGTCTCAGTTCTCATCCACATTTTCATGGCCTTTCAGAATAGACTGAAAGTTCATTTCTGCATTACAATGATAACATTACCTACCAAAGAAAGGTCTCATATACGTATAACTAGGTGGGAGCGAGAAATGACATTATCATCATTAATGATATTACTGACAAGACATGCCCTGGGAGAGTTAACTACCAGGAACCAGAATTTTTGTTGGAAACCAGCAGGATCTTAAGTAAAACTACTGGTAACCTCTCTCCTTAAAAAACAATGTAAAAGAAACTACGGGCAAGATTTGACCACTTGAGGGCACCCTACCCACAAACAACTACATGGAACTTACTTAAAAACCATCTTTAAAATAATCCCCGTTCCATCCAACATTTTGGACATTGATCCAGTCCAACATTTTACTGCGCTGAAAGTGTAACTATATTTTAAAAAATAAATTTTCCCTGTTGCCAAAAGGGAAAAAGATCTTTTCGCTCCTTCCTTTTTCTTACAGCATTTCTTTGAAAAACCTAGTATATGTAAGTTCCTCCTCTGTTCCTTTGACATGTATGTAAATCTTTTTAAAGGCTAAACTAGCTAACCAGCATCAAAATCCAGGACTGTTTTTCTGAAGGGCCTGGAGCCCCCAACTTTAAATGTGAACATTAAGGAAAATAGCGCCACATCTCCCAGTCATCACGAAGTTTAGCCTAGGTGCCTTGACTATCTGCTTATCATAGAGATACAAGATGTTTTATTTTTCCTTCAGATAAAGGCAATTAAGTACCACAGATGGCCACCCCAATTACCAGGTGAATTTTGGATGAACTATGAAACAATGTATAAAAATGGTGCTGTCAAGTCTTCTTACAAGGGACAAATTACCTTTAATCTTGAGACTATGTAGGTAAGGTGTAGCATGTGCTCAGCTACTTACAAACAGTGGGAATTTCTTTTCTGTCTTGTAATCACATTAGCAGATTACCTGTGATGCTTCCCAGAGCCTGGCTTAATGCTCATTCAATAATATAACTATTCTCTTTCTTTCCCCCATTTGTGAAGAGCACTCTCTAGGTTGGTAGGAGATTTTATTTTTAACTTCTGCCCAACATGAATATATAGAACATTCTACACCCTGTCCTGGGCCACCTCACTGCTGCCTTCCCCACCTTGATGGTTCCCTCACTATAGGAAAAATATTTCTCCCTGACAAGAGCTTTTTAGACTCAGATGCACAAGCCCTGTAAAGAACTACCCCAGACACTCTTTCCCTTCTCACCCCAATGCCAACCTATCACAAAGCCCTGCTGATCCTACCTCCTAAACAGCCCTCAAATCCATCAATTTCTGCCTCCATTGAAGAGCCACAGTGATCTTTCATAAACATAGACCTGATGGTGCTACTCCCCTGACTGGGGCTTCCCACCATTTTAGGATGAGCTCCGAATCCTTGGCACGGCCTATGAGGCTTGCATGATCTGACCCCTGCCTACCTCTCTCCAACCTCATCCCCAACTTTCTTCTTCCTCCAGCCCCAATTGGGAACTTAAGCTCTGTGAGGACAGAGGCCATCCCTACTTGCTCACCACTGTATCCCTAACACATGCTAAATAAATATACATTGAAGGATAATATTGATAAAACAACTATAGCATCTTTTGTGGAAAACAAATAAACCATTAACTTACGCAAGGTGGAAGGAAAGGGAGTGTATCTTATAGATGTTTGTATCCTACATGGCTGACATAGAGCTTGGACCAAGAGAGGCTGAAAAATGTTTGTTAAATCAATTTGCTAACCAGAGACAGTCATGATGAAATACAATATTCGCACTCTGTATCTATTCAGCTTTTTAATGCAAATTACCAAATGCCAATTAAATCTCACACTTAGGTATTTATCCCTCTTCTTATCCCTAGGCCCCTTCTGTGGGCAACCAGGTCTAAACATACTTGAAGATAGGAGGCTTGGTTCTAAGACAGAGCTGGAAAACAGGCATGGCTTGTGGAGTTGACTGTATGTTCTGAGAAGCCAAATAAACCAAGACAGGGCAGCAATATCGCTCTCAGGATAAGATCCCTACCTACATTTTACATCTGACCTTACAACTTTCTCTACCCTTTGGCAACCATACGTCTTTCAGTAACTACAAGATACAAGCTCTTCCTAGCCTCAAGGTTTCTTTCACAAATGCTCTTCCCTCACCCAGGTAGCTTTATGCCCAATTTACCTCTGACTTAGTTTTGAAGTCTCAGCTAAATATCATTTTCTCAGAAAAGTCTTCCCTGCCTCTCCCCACTACTCCCTCTTCCTGCCAGGCCCCATTACCTATTCTCATAGTATCCCCTACTGTCCTCCATAGCATGTATTACAGCCATAATTAATATTTAGTTTTAATTATCTATTTGCTGTCTATCTCCCGTGCTAGATTTATAAGCAACTTCTGTTTTGTTCATCATTATACCCCCAACACCGAGCATATTGCTGATACACAGTAAGTATTCAATAAATATCTGTTAAATGAAGGAATAAATGAAATACATGGATAAGCACCAGATTTTCAGTAACATGGAATGGCTCTGCCTTTATTAGCTCCATGCCTTTGGATAAATTTCTTACCTTCTCAGACCTACTCTTCCTCTATAAATGAAGATAACAGTTCCTACTTTACAAGGTTATTGTAGGATTGAATGATCCAGTAAAGTGCTTAGCACAGTGCCTAGCACATAGCAAATACTCAATAAATATTAACTACTATTACTATTATTCAGGGATGAAGAAAAGGAGGCTTGTAAATAGTAGGGAAGGCACATTCCATGCCACTGACTAGGGCACAAACACAGCTCCCTTTATGCAAGCACAATGTTGCAAATCTGAATAAAACAAATCCTTATGCTAATAGATGGCGCCACTTTAGACAAGATCAAGTACAACATGGCGCCACCCACCTCCTCCCCTCCCGCTGCAACATAACCAGCGCCACTTTAGACAAGATCAAGTACAACATGGCGCCACCCACCTCCTCCCCTCCCGCTTCCCTTTACAAGAAGCCTCCTGACTTAAACAGAAACCCCTTTTGCTTCTGCAAGTATGCAATTCTCCACCCCGATCCACATTAGCATAATGACCCTCCTTGATGGTATCAGCCAGCCCTTGGCTCACTATATAAGCTCTATCACCCCCACACTTGGTGCTGTCCACCATTTTCGGGGCAGCCCTGGGCCCTGTGCCACTCTGAGCACAGCCCAGCAGATTTCTTTCTTTAATAAAGCTTGAACGGTACCTGGCGTCTCGGCTCACTTTTTTTCATTATGGTGCCAAAACCCAGGAAGGGTTTTGGCCAACGTCATGGACAACCCCCTCTCTCTGGAGGTGATTGGCCCTCAGCCAACCTTCCCAGACCTGGGAAACTCTACTTTTGCCGTTTCAGACCAATGCATCCAACACCAGCCTCAATTCTAGTTGAGTCAGTGGGTCTGTCCTGCCTACTTCTACAGTTCCCCCAACTACTCTCTCTACAACTCAGGTCTCTACAAAAACCCAGGCGCCTGGCCGAGGGAACCCTTCTTGTGCCCCCCAGCTATTGAAGGATGCTTCATTAGCTGATTGGTGTTTATTTTTTCTCTTGAAAAGAAGGTGGGCAACAGAGAGGACGGTCTTTATTGGCATGCTTCTTCTACCAGGACTGACTGCCCCTTCTCACCCTCTAAATGGGATCGTCACAATCTAAACCTCCACGCTCTACACCTTTGGGCCGTCTCCTGGCCAGTTTCTTGGCCTCCAGGGAGACATTGAACCTAAACATCCCGTTTTCTACTGTACTCCACGCTCTACACCTCTGGGCCATCTCCTGGCCAATTTTGCAGCCTCCAGGGAGCCATTAAAACTCAAACGCCCCTGGGCCGGCCCGGTGGCGCACTGCTACAGTGCGCCGCTTGGGAAGCGCAGCGGCGCTCCCACCGAGGGTTCGGATCCCACATACAGACCGGCCACTCACTGGCTGAGCGAGGAGTGGGGGCAACACCGAGGGTTGCGATCCCGTAGCCGGTCCCAGTCCGGTACGGGGGCGACACTGAGGGTTGCGATCCGTTGCCGGTCACGAAAAAAGACAAAAAGACAAAAAAAAAAAAAAAAAAACTCAAACGCCTCATTACAATAGATCCCAGTGGCCACAAGATGGCACTCGATTTGGATACTCACCGAAATGGCAAATGCTGTACAAGCCTTTCCCTATCTCTGAACATGTTCTTCCCTCTTGTCACAATTGTGCTATGTCTCAAATTCTCCTAGCTCATATTCAACCTCTCCTTCAGACTCAGATCAATCTTCTGATCCGTCAGCCTTCCACATTTCTCTCTCTTCCCCACACGTGGCCTCCAGACACTCTCCTCAGCCCAACTCCTCCCCTTTTCCCCCTTTGTCAGGTAACAACCCCACCTCAGGTCCGGCTTTTTGTAACCCTTCTGTGAAGTGGCTGGGATGGAAGGAATTGTCTGAGTCCATGTACAGGGAGCAGGTCTGGATGGCAGCTCAGGTACATGCTCAAAATAGGTGGCCTGTGGGAGCCATTGCTGTTCTTTGCACGTACCCAAATTGGAACTACCAGGTTGGCCAAGGGGATTGGGATCTCCGGGATATGATCACACGCCTACTTCACAACCTCCAAAAGGCTACTCACAAGTCAGTCAATTTTGACAAGCTTAGAGAGATCACACAGATATCCACTGAAAATCCCAGCGAGTTCCTAACCTGCCTCTCTGAGGCTTTACATGAACACACACGTATAGACCCAAACTCCCCTGCAGGCATGGCCCTCTTACACTCTCATTTCATTACCCAATCAGTCCCTGATATTCGAAAAAACTATAAAAGAGATCAGGCCAAATACCAGCTCCTGACTAATGCCATCCAAGGCTCACATACTCCAAAGCCAGCTGCTTCTAGGGGCAAGTCACCTGAGAACTGCTTCAAATGCAGTCAACCAGGCCACTCGGCACGGGCCTGTCATAACCTGTCCTACTACAAATGGCCAGGTCACCGGAGGATTGACTGCCACTCGCCAGAGAGGGAGTGGGCCAGTCACCAACCTATAGCCTTCGGCTTCACGGCCATCCCTATGGGGGCTTCTAGGCTTTGCCCAGGAGGAGGACTGATGATGCCCAGGGCCTGAGGCCCCCACGGAGACCACTCCGTGAACCCAGGGTAACTCACCTCATAGCAGGTAAGCTGATCACTTTTGTCATTGATACAGGAGCCATTTACTCTACCCTTCCTGAATATGCAGGAAAAACAACCCCATCCTCTATCACAATAGTAGGGGTCACGGATCAGAATACCACCCACGGATCACTCAACCACTTTCCTGCACCCTACATCACACCCAATTCACACACAAATTCTTAATAATGCCTCAATGCCCAGCCCCCTTACTGGGATGGGACATTCTTTTCAAATTCAAAGCTACTCTTACCCTAAACACTTTAACTCCAGCTACAATACTCCTGTTACAGGCCACACCCAGACCTGGCCCCAGAGGCTTCCACCTTCCCCTCCCCTTGGACAAGGTCAATCCCTAGTATGGGATGCTTCTTCTCCCTCCATTGCTATGCACCATTCCCCTATCCTTGTAAAGTTGCGGAACCCCTCTTTGTTCACTAATGTCCCACAGTAACCCATTGCTAACAAACACCTAATAGGCTTAAAACCTGTCATAGACAAACTCCTTTTTTCTCATCTCTCCTGGCCTACCCACTCGCCTTTTAATACACCCATCCTTCCGGTTATAAAGCCTAATGGTTCATACCATTTAGTACAGGACTAATCCTGACATGTGCTGTTCCCAACAACTTACTTGGACAGTACTACCTCAGGGGTTTTGGGATAGCCCCCACTTTCTGGCCATGCCTTAGCTCAAGACTTCTCTGAAGTTCCCTCAACCTCTAGCACTTTAATACTATATGTGGATGACCTCCTCCTTTGTAGCCCCTCTTATGAGGATTCATAGGCCCACACTGTTGCTCTCCTTAATTTCCTGGCCTCCAAGGGATGTCGAGTGTCCCCCAATGAGGCCCAAATTTCTTCCCCTTCAGTTCAAGAGTCTAATTTCTGAACTCCCTACTCCTACCACAAAGGGTGAAATCCTTTCTTTCTTGGGGCTTGCAGGGTATCTGCACCTATGGATTCCTAATTTTGGCGTGCTAGTAAAACTACTTTACAGGGCAGCCTGCCATTCCTTTAGATCCCACAAAGCCCATTCATTCTCCCTTCCAGTGATTAAAAGCCGCTCTCCTCGCAGCCCCAGCTCTATCTCTCTCAAACCTATCTCATCCTTTTATCCTATACATCACCAAAACCCAAGGACTGGCAGTCGGGGTCTTGGGACAAAAGGCAGGAGATATTTTCTCCCCAGCTGCATATCTCTCTAAATAACTAGATACCACATCTTGAGAATGGGCCCTTGTTTATGGGCCTTGGTGGCAGCCACCCTTTTAGCATAAGAAAGCTCTAAACCAACTTTTAAACAACAGTCAAGACCTTCTCAGCCATAAGCCTAAGTCAATTCTCTCCCTTTCCTGCCTACAATTAATTCACCTTACTGTCACTGAAAACTCCCAGTTCTCCTTTAAACCTTGCCCTCCTTTAAAATCCAGCCACTCTCATCCCAAAACACTCAAGACACTTAAAACATAATTGCATGGAGGCTTTAGACCACTTTCTCAATCCCTTTCCACACATCTCCCCGCATCCCATTACATGGTTCATAGATGGGAGTGCCACCTCCACGCCTGCCCCCTCAGGCAGGTTATGCCATAGTAAATCTAACAGAAGCTTATTGAGGCTACACAACTCCCAAAGGAGGTTGGGGTTATACACTACAGAGGACACCAAACCACCAATGACCCCATAGCCCAGGGAAACAAACTGGAGGATCTAACTGTAAAACAGGCTGCTCAATCACCAGGCCCCCACTCTTCCTCTCCTGCTTAGGTCCTTCTCGTGGCCCCTACGCCCTTATCCCAATACACACTCCAAGAAATACAACACCTCCAACAGTTGCGGGAACAGAGAAAGGACAATTGCTATATTCTCTCCAGTCGCTATGTCCTCCCTACTACACAAGCTGAGCAAATCCTTTTAGATTTCCATAATTCAGTTTATACAGGCTATGAACCCATACTATGCCTTCTTCAGCCCTTATATTACTCTCCCCACAAAAGGACATGCTATCTTCTACCCTTAGTAGATACCTTTTCAGGTTGGTTTGAGGCTTTTTCCTGCACTTCAGAGGATGCTACAGCAGTAACACATGCTCCCACCTCAGAAATCATCCCTCGTTTTGGCCTACCCATCAGTCACTCACTCGCCTATGGGCTGCCCCCCACAAGCCCACAAGCCTCAGGCCCCTCAAACTTATGTACGGTAGGCCTTTCATTCTCACACCTCTCCCTTCTAGCTCATTACCTTTAGGCCAGTATCTCCCTACTCTTTCACTCATTCAAGATCTTCTTAGGGAACAGGCCAACCTTCTATTACCTCATCCCTTCCCCATCACCCCCTCAGACTTTAAACCGAGCCCCGGACAGAAAGTGTATATTAAAACTCAAATCCCAAATCCCCTCTCACTGTGTTGGGAAGGGCCTTATACAGTACTTCTCACCACCCCCATGGCAGTAAAAGTACTAAGAAAGGCCCCTTGGTATCACTTATCCTTGGTAAAACTAGCACTTGAGACTTTACCAAAAGAAACTGTTAACATCAAGCCAGAGGGGTCCCTCTATTCAACCCCCAACCCGACATCTCCTCATGCTTCATCCATTTTAGGACCCACAAAACTAAAAATCTCCAGGACCTTCATTCTTCCCCCAATCCTAGAAGGAGGATGATCTTTCCCCCGGCGATTATCCTCTCACTCTTGCAGGCCCACTTCACGTCCTTCACACAAGAGCTACTATTTTACTGTCTGTTGAAGTACTTGCTACAGGATTGGCAGCAGCACCCCCCACCCAAAGAGTGTAACATTATGGGAAGATTTCCCCTGCACTCCTTTACCTCCTATTGGTAGGATGCTTCTTAGCAATTTCATCGTGGCAATGTCCCCTTTAAATTCTTTTGGCTCCCTAACCCTTTGCATCCTTCCCGTGTTTTTTCTCCTATCTCAATGCTCCCCCTTACCCGGAACATGGAGGTTCCAGGTCCACAGGGACGATGCAGTCCTCAGTGAATCAGACTGGTCCCCAAGCAACTCATCTGTCTCCTACTTCGCGAGAAACTTTTTGTGGCCACCCCCCTCCCTGTCAATGCAGCCCACGATGTTTCCACAAATGTCTCTTCACTTTCCTCTAATCTCGCCTCAGTGGGGACTGTCAGTGTTGTGCGGGGCCTCCCCACACTCTGCCTCACTAACACCAAACACTACCACTCACTTACCCCCTCCTCATACATGCCCTAAAACCGGAATATATCTCCTTTGTAAAACTACGTTATCCCGTTGCCTTCCCCCGCTAATGCGACTTCTTGCATATTCTTTTGGCTTGTCCCTGACATCACCCTCCAGACAGATGGAGAGATGGAGATGGGACTGGGACTAACTTCACCCCCCCCCTTAGGAAGTGCCCTCGCTCCCGCAGGGCACTGATTGTACCTTTTTAATTGGGGCAGGGATCCTTCTTGTAACTGGAACTGGCATAGCAGGCCCTGCTCCTGCCTCTCAATTCTACCAAAAACTCTCAGAAGAACTAAGCATAGACAGCATCTCCTTCCTCCAGTGACAGGTCACCTCACTCGCGACAGTCACTTTACAGAACTGCAGTCACTTTACAGAACCGTCGGGCCCTTTACTTCCTTACAGCCACACCTGCCTCTTCTTGGGGGAGTAATGCTGTTATTACATAAATGAGCCTGGGGTGATCCAAAACAACTTAAACCATTTCACTAAACCCTTTGATACCCGGGCTTATGCCCCTACTAGGACCCCTAACTGTGCGTGCCTCATCCTACTTTTTGGCCCTTGTCTCTTTTGGTGTTTCTCTAATTTCTTGCAGGAACATATGCAGGCTTTCACCAAGCAAACGGTCGCCAAACTGTCCCTGCAAGGAGGATATCAGCCCCTCAGAATCAGCGACCCTTCCCCGGAAGAATACAGCCTCCCCACATTAAACCAATACCCCGCCACCTAAATCTTTTATTTTTCCCGTATATTCGTCCATCTCCAGCAGGAAGTGGCTTCAGAAGAATGAGACCTCCGCTCTTTTCCCTATACTTAAAAGGCAGGAATAATAGATTTGCAACATAACCAGCGCCACTTTAGAGAAGACCAAGAACAAAATGGCGCAACCCACCTCCTCCCCTCCTCCCTTTCCTTTACGAGAAGCCTCCTGACTTAAACAGAAACCCCTTTTGCTTCTGCAAGGATGCAATTCTCCACCCCGATCCACATTAGCATAATGACCCTCCTTGATGGTATCAGCCAGCCCTTGGCACACTATATAATCTCTACCACCCCCACACCTGGTGCTGTCCACCATTTGCACAGCAGTCCTCGGCCCTGTGCCATTCTGAGCATAGCCCAGAAGATTTCTTTCTTTAATAAAGCTTGAACAGTACCCGGCATATTGGCTCACTTTCTTTCATAAGTATACTACAGGAATGTATTATCTAAAAGAACCCTGAAACAGATCTCTTTATAAAGCCAAGAATCTTTCTGAATATAAAGTGATCATATACTCATTTATCTGGCTTCACACTTTTGTGTATGGTGTCAGGTTCTTTTAAAGCAGAGTTCACCAGAAATCCATTACTTCAGGCAGCAGGATCCCACACCTGGGCTTTAAAACCTACAGGATCTCAGTCCAGTTGTGTTACCCCTGGTCCAGGATAGTCAGATAAAGCAACAGGTTTTGGCCTTTATTACAACTGCCCTTCCCTTCCTGCAGGAATCTCCATACTTCAATGAGAAAATGCCCCTTCATTCTGGTGTTCTTCAGCATCCCAGAGTCACCACTCCCAAACCACTTCCTCGTGTATTCTCCATTCCCCATTGCAACCCTTTTAACTTTGTTTTGGTCCTCTCTTACATTTTCCCACTTTGCACACATCTTTTAATCTCTCTGTGCCTCAATTTCTTCATCTGTAAAAACGAAAATAAAACAGTACTTCCCTCCTGAACAAATGACACAGTATATGCCATAAATTAGGATGTGGTAACTAGTATTTTGTTTCCACCGTATCCCTAATCAATCTACAACCCAGAAAAAAATTGGAACAAAGGTCCTTTCCAATGATATAAATGTTTTTTTCAGAGTCTGTGTTTTCTACAATAAAAGAAACCTCCACCTACCGCATTAGACAATGTACTGGAATAAAATGTATGATCCCAAGAAAGCTCCAAATGTTGCAATGGAAAAAAAGAAATTAATTCAGCAGAATGCCATTTATATATATTCATTTTTATAATGTTTTCCTTTAAAGCAAGCACTAATAGGAGTACATAACCTTCTTCTGTTAATCTGGAAGCTTCACAACACTGCTTTTGGGGTTAGCAGAATGCCATCCCAGGGAATCTCAGCAGAAAGGACAGCTGTCAGTTTTACTGGTCACACCTGACCAAGGCCCAGTTATGACTCTTCCATCTTCACTCACTCCCATCATAAGCCTCAGGAGAAATAAAAAGCATCATTATCTTAGGAAAAGTTGCACAAGGGAGAGGGAGAACCTCAATATGTTGATTATGTTATGGCAAGGCTCCAGGTTATCTTCTAAATATAATTTATTTAACAAAGACCCACTCAAAGGCTACCTTTTGTACTCAGATGAACATAGGTCTTGTAGAGAGGCCTGGGTCTGAAAGCCTGCCTCCCACTTATTTGGTGTAGGCAGTCTTAGCTTCCATACTTTTGAAAACATATGTGGATACCACCCACTTTACTCTGTTGCAGTGAGAAGATAGAAAGATACCTAAAACAGCCATTCTGGTGGGTGCTCAAAAGTCAGTTCCCCTCCCTGCTCTTCTGAAAAATTAGTTCTTTTTTGCTAATTCTAACTCTTAGTACCAAGCTAAAGATCTCTTTTTCCATCTGCCACTTCTCTGGAAACTGACTTACTCTTTTTTTCTCCCCCATACAGTTTGGAAGACATGAAAATCACTTCCTGGCAATTCCACTAAGAGACCAGTTGTACGCTCACTAAACATATGTGTATGTATATACTTCTCGACTCTCAAATCACTATACTAAAGGCTTAGGGACTGAAAAGAGAATTATACAGGTACCCTCTGTTGAATACCTTCTATGTGCCAGACAATAGCTGACTTCGCACAGTAACCTTATGAGTGGGCGCATTATTCCCAAAGTTACATGTGAAAAAACAGACGCTTACTTAACACATGTGCCCAAAGTCACACAGCCGAGAAAGAGCCATTCTCGTGGATGCACAAGAGTCGGCACCCTGCCCTGACTGCTGAAACACTGGATCTCCTGTGCTAGTTCTAACTCGTCACCAGGCTCGCCACCGGCCTCCAGGGCTCCAGCCCTCAGTCACGCCATCTGCACAAGCTTCGGGGCCTCCCCGGAGGTCCGTGCAGAACTGGGGAGTAAAGAGCCGCCAGCAAGGAGCACCACGGTCGCGGCGGCCTTTCCCGCACAGCGCCCTCGCCGAGCGGTGGGCGGGCCCAGCGCATCACGACACACACACATGCAGCCACTGAAACCCAGACTCCGAGACCTCAGCGACTGCGAGGTCTCACTCATAAGACAACGAGAACGCGCCAGGGCCAGGACTCGAATCTCGGTGCCTGGGCAGACTCCCTTCAGTTAAGCGCCGCGGGAATCCGGAAGTCGCCCGGGGATTCGGCGCGTCCCCTCAGGGCCTGCGGCCTTCGTTCCCCCGACCCGAGCCCAGGATTCGCCTCAGCTGAAGCCCCGACCCGGTCCCCCTCACCCTTAGAGGTTCCTTCCTCCCCAGCCCCTACCTGGTTGCTGGAAAGACCATGGTCAATCAGCTCCATCCTTCCGCCTCGGAAGTGACGTGTCCGGTCCGCACGGCTCCGACCACGCCCAGCGCTTAGGCTGCGCATGCGCGTCGGGCCTGCGTCCCTGCAGGCGTAGGTCCGTCCATCGGTCCTCCTGTATAGGTACTTTCCTTTCATCTTCCGCAGGGAATTTGGAGAGGTCGTGGTTTCGGTTCCGGGCACTTTCGGGGGAGAGCAAAGTTGGAGAATTTACGCTACAGTTATCAAGATTATTACGAAGTAGTGGGGAACAGTGGGATATGTGCGCAAAGACAAAAATCATGAAAAAGAAGAAAGGCCACAAAGAGACCCACAGGTGTATAGCCACATTTTTTCCGCACTGTAATATAATGAAAAAGATTCTCTTCAGTAATAGACCTAGGACAATTGAATGTCGATTGGGGGACAATGAACCTTGACTGCTGCCTCGTGCAAAAAATGTACCGGCCCTAAAGGAAAAGGCTGATAAATTGGGCGTTGTTAAATTTAAAACAGCTGAAGATACAATTAAGACAATGAAAAGGCAAGTAATAAAGCAGAGAAGATACTTGTAATACATATATCTGAAAATGACCTTTATTCAGGCTATATGATTCTTGCAAATAAATTTTTTAAAACACCTGAAGTGATAGAAGAGGAAGTGTGTAAAGAGGCAATAGAGAAATGGGAGGAATTCTCATAGTTCAAAAGTCAAAAGAGGCTAAAAGTATGTAAATTGAAAAAATCTCCCTCCCTATTCCCCAGACACCAGGTTTCTCTCCCCCCTAGGTAACAATGCTTTTAGCTGTGTATGTCCTTCCAGCACTTTCTTATTCGTAATCGAGCAATTATGTATATATTCAACACCCCCCACACCCCATTACACAAACAGCAATACTGTAACACTGCTCTGTTTCTTGCTTTTATTCACTTTGGTCAATTAATATATCATGGAAATCTTACAGGAATCCACAAAATCTGAAAACATAGGGGAAATTTTATTTTTAACTGAATGTTAGCTACATTTTCAAATAATATGTTTAGTATGTTTTCCTTTGACATATTTACAGGAGTTTATATACCCTCCTGGCACCTCACCATGGTTCTGAAAACTCTAGACTCCTGCTTGCCATTTCCCAAAGTTTCAATATCCCAGTAACAAACCCAGTATGATCCTGACTCCTTACTGCAAGACTGAGCCAGTTTCCAGGGTTAATTTCACTGGCCTATTATTCTCTTGCCCAATCCACCATTCAGTCCTGCTTGGAGTTTGTTCTAGAAGCAAGACAGTAGATCCCAACGTTTTCGTAGCCAATTTTAATTGGATCTGTCAAGTGCAAGTGTAAAAACTCTAACTTCCCGGCAGGATAGTATACAAATAGATCCCCACTGGTTATCACAATATCACAGCCTTCTATGAAAACAGGACAGGGGACTTCCATTTCTGCAAAGATGGAATAGACACACTTTTCCCTATTCCTCTCACTAAATACAACTAAAACCTTGGACATTATACATAAAACAAGCATAAGAAGACTGAAAAGTGGACAGCATGCAGACCAGCCAGGGACCTCAGGATCCCAGGAACAATATAGTCGTTGTTGCCTCATATGTGTACCGGAGGAACAGGCAACCTGCAAATACCAACAGACACAGACAAAGCCCCAAGAAAAGCCTGTCTCTCTAGCCAAAGGACCAGGAAAGGGGCAGCCTAGGAAGACAGAAAACTTTTAAACAATAATGGCTCCACTTCAGACAAAACCATAGAAAAAAACTTCAGCCCTTCCCTTAAGCCTGCTTAGTGGAAAGCCTAGACTGCGTCTGGTGTAAAGAGGCACCACCACGCACTTCTCCCTTCTGCTGATATGATATCAGAGAAGGCCAATTGGAGAACAGGGACTTTCATTCCTGCTGGGCAGTAAGGAGACTCTTACCTAACATGGTGTTTGTGGAAACTGCGTGAGGAACCTGGACTTCCACCCCCACTTGATTGTAAGGAGTCACCCTTCTCCTCCTTTCTGGGGCAGTGTCAGAGGGAACCATGTGGAGAGTCAGGACTTTCACTATCACTCAGCAGCAACAATGCCACCTCCCACCCCACACTCAGTGGAAGCCATATAGGGAACAGTAACTAGGTACCCCTTCCCCTCCCAGCTGTGGTGACATCAGTGGTAGCCTGCTAGGGAGCCTAAACTCCCCACTTGTGCCAGAGTCCCTCCAGGTGTCAACAAAGCCCAAGTGGAGAGCCTGGACTTCCACTCCCACCCGGCAATAATGAAGGGGCTTCCCTTTCCCCTACCAAAGTGATGTCCAAGGAAACATACTAAAACACAATATTTAAGTAATGTCCAGTGTCTTAAAATACCCAAAAATCCAAGTTTCTATCAAAAAGTGTTCATTATACCAAAAAACAGGAAGATCTAAACTTGAATGGAAAAACACGATCAACAGATGCCAACACAAATGACACAGATGTTAGAATTAGTTGACAAGGATTTTAAAGTGGCCATCATAAAAATTTTTCAATGAAAAATTACAAACATACTTGAAACAAATGAAAAAAATAGAAATTCTCAGCAAAGAAATAGAAGATATAAGAAAGAACCAAATGGAAATTTTAGAACTAAAAAATACAATAACTGAAATTAAAAACTTAATGTATGGCTCCACAGCAGAATGAGGAGTACAGAGGAAAGAATCAGCGAGGCTAGAACAATAGAGATGACCCAGTCTGACCAACAGAGGTAAAATACATTGAATAACATGAGCACACCCTCAGGGACAGGTGGGACTATAGCAAAAGATCTAACACATATGTCGTCAGAGTCAGAAAAGGAGAGGAGAAAGAGGATGGGGCTAAAAAAGTATTGGAAGAAATAATGGCTGAAATTCCCTAAATTTGGCAATAGACATAGTCCTGCACATTGAAGAAGCTGAGGGCTGGCTAGTTCAGTTGGTTAGACTGTGACGTTGATAACACCAACGTGAGGATTCAATCCCTGTACTGGCCACCTGCAAAAAAAAAAGAAGAAGAAGAAGAAGAAGAAGAAGCTGAGCAAACCCCAAGCAGGTAAACCCAAAGAAATCTATGCCAAGACACGTCATAGTAATGCTTACAAAAACTAAAGACAAAAATCTTGAAAGCAGCTGGAGAGAAAATATGTATTACTTCTAGGATAAAAACAATTCTCAGGACTGCATTTTTCTTATCAGAAACCATAGAAGCGAGTAGGAGGTGGCACAAATTCTTTAAGTGCTGAAATAAAAGAACCATCAACTCAGAACTCTATATCCAGCAAAAAATATCCTTTGGAAATGAAAGGGAAATAAAGACATTCTCACATGAAGGAAAACTAAAAGAATCTGTCACCAGTAGACCTAACCCACAAGAATGGCTCAAGAAAGTGCTCTAAACAGAAATCAAATTTTATCAAAATGATAAAAGAAGGGATCTTAGAACATCAGGAAAGAAAAAAATGATAAGAGTAAAAATATGGGTAAATAAAATAGACTTTTCTTCTCCTCTTGAGTTTTCTAAATTACGTTGAATGAATAAAGCAAAAATTATAACACTGTCTGATATGGTTCTTGGTGTGTATATTGGGAAATAGTTAAGACAACTATAAATAGGGAAGGAGGTAAGGATTCTATTCTTCATTCAACCTGGTAAAATGTGGACACCAGTAGACTGTGATAAGTTAAGTATATATAACGTAATTCCTAGATCAACCACTAAAAAGCTATACAAAGAGATACATTCAGAAGTATTATAGATGAAATGGAATTCAAAAAAATGTTCAAATAACCCACAGGAAGAGAGGAATAAAAAAAGAGATAAGAAAAGTAGAGAAAACAAGCAGAAAATAAAAAATAAAATAACGAACTTAAACTTTAATAAGTCAATAATTACATTCAATGGAAGAGGTTTAAATTCAAAAATTAAAAGGCAGGAATTGGCAGTGCAGATAAAAATAACATAATTCAACTATATGCTACCTACAGGAAACTCCCTTGTTAGGTAGGTTGAAAGTAAAATGATGGAAAAGGATAAACCGTGCAAACATCAATCAAAAGAAAGCAGGAGTGTCTATGTTAATATCAGATGAAATGGACTTCAGAAGAAAGAAAATTGCTACAGGCCAAGAGGTACATTAAATCATTAGAAGAGTCAATTCACCAAGAAGACATAGCAATCCTAAATCTGTATGCACCGAACAACAGAACAGCAAAATATGCAAAGCAAAAACTGATAAAACTGTAGTTGGAGACTTCACAGTCTTCTCTTAATATGCTCTAGAACAAATAAAAAGTCAGCAAAGATATGGAAGGACTCAACAATACCATCAACCAACAGAGTCTAATAAACATTTGTAGAACACTAACCCCAATGACAACAGAAAACACATTCTTTTTAAGTGCCCACAGAACATATATCCAGATAGACTGTATCCTGGGCAATAAAACAAACCTCAAAAAATTCAGAATAATTGAAATCATACAGAGTGTGTACGAACTGCAATGGAATCAAACCAGATATCAGTAAGAGAATAACAGGAAAATCTCCAGATACTTAGAAATTAAATAACCCACTCCTGAATAATCCATGGGTCAAAAAGGAAGTCTCAAGGCAAAATTTTAAAAATACATTGAACTGAAGGAAAATGAAAACACAATCTGTCAAAACTTGTGGGACACAGCCAAGGCAGTGCTGAGAGGGAAATTTATAGCACTAAATGCTTGCATTAGAAAAGAGAATAGTCTCGGGCTGGCCCGTGGCTCACTCAGGAGAGTGTGGTGCTGATAACACCAAGGCCACGGGTTCGGATCCCATATAGGGATGGCCGGTTTGCTCACTGGGTGAGCGTGGTGCTGACAACACCAAGTCAAGGGTTAAGATCCCCTTACTGGTCATCTTTTTAAGAAAAAAAAAGAAAGAAAGAAAAGAGAATAGTCTCAAATCACACAAACTAAAAAAAAAAATTAGATAAAGAAGAGCAAAATAAGCCAAAAGCAAGCAGGAAAGAAAGAAAAGAGAATAGTCTCGAATCACACAAACTAAAAAAAAAAATTAGATAAAGAAGAGCAAAATAAGCCAAAAGCAAGCAGGAAAAAGGAAATAATAAGGATAGCAGAAATCAGTAAAATTTGAAACAGCCTGGTAGGTAAGCTCAGTTGGTTAGTGAATAGTGCTGATAACACCAAGGTCCAGGGTTCAATCCCTGTACCAGCTGGCTGCCAAAAAAAAAAAAAAAAGTAAAAATAAAAACAGAAAAACAAGAGAAAATTAATGAAACAAAAAGCTGGTTCTTTGAAAAGATAAATAAGGTTGTTAACATCTAGCAAGATTGACAAGAAAAAAAAAAAGAAGACACAAAACTAGTATCAGTAAAAAAGCAGGGAGTGTCACTACAGACCCACAGATATCAGAAAGATAATGAGAGAATACTACGGACAACTTACAGGTTTGACAACTTGGGTAAAATGTATAAATTCCTTAAAAAGTAAAAACTACCACAACTCACCCAATATGAAATAGGGAAATTGCTAACCCTAACCCTATAACTACTAAAGCAATTGAACCTGTAATTAAAAGCCTTCCAGAAATCTCCATGCAATGCTAGTTTCACTAGAGAATTCTACCAAATATTTAAAGAAGAATAGCAATTTTACAAATCTTTTCCAGAAAACAGAAGAGGAGGGAAGACTTTTGAACTTATTCTATGATATCAACATTGTTCTGATACTAAAAGGCAATACAAAAAGAGGAGGGGAAAAAAGGAAAGAAAGAGACCTAAAAACCCTCATACATATAGAGTCAAAAATTCTTAACAATGGGGGTGGCGCACTAGGTAGAGTGCAGCGCTTGGGAGCACGGCCGCGCTCCCGCCAAGGGTTCAGATCCCATATAGAGACCGGTCCGCTCACTGGTTGAGCGCGGTGCAGGCGCGACACCGAGGGTTGCGATCCCGTTACCAGTCACAAAAAAAGACAAAAAGGAAAAAAAATTCTTAACAAAACTTTAGCAATTGTAATTCAGCAATATGTAAAAATAACTATGCAACACAACCAAGAGGGGTTTACTCCAGGGATGGACGGCTGATCCAATATTTGAAAATTATTGTAATCCACAATATTAAAAGGCTAAAAACAAACAAAAAAAATGACAATACCAATTGGTACAGAAAAAGATTTTGACAAAATACAATGCCTATTCCTGATTTAAAAAAAAAAAAAAAAACACTCAACAAACAACGAATAAAAGGGAACTTCCTTAACCTGATAACCAGCATCTACAAAAAAGCTACAGCAATCCTCATACTTAATGGTGAAAGACTGAAAGCTTTCCTCCCCACATCAGGCAAGGCAAGGATGTCCACTTTTGCTGATGCTACTCAACGTAGTAATAGAAGTTCTAGTCAGTGAAATGAGTCAAGACAAGGAAATAAAAGACATGCAGATCAGAAAAGAAGAAATAAAACTCTCCCTATTTATAGATGACACGATTGCCTTCATAGGAAATCCCAAAGAATCAACAAAAACAAACTCCTAGAGTTAAGTGAATTTGTTAATGTCCCATAATACAAAATCAACATAGAAAAATCAATTATTTTTCTTTATACTAGCAACAAACACATGAACACCAAAACTAAAGTACCATTTACAATCGCTCAACAGATTGAAATACTTAAGTGTAATTATAACAAAACATGTACAGGACTTCTAAGGTGAAACTACAAAACATTGATGAAAGAAATCGATTATCTAAATAAATGGAGAGAAATATCAAGCTCATAGATTGGAAGACAACATAATAATGATGTCAGTTCCCCTCTAATTGATATATAGGCTGTCAAGCTGGATCACAGATCCCTTTGCCCCATCCTGTGCAGGTCACGAGTTAGGTAGTTGGAAAAAGATTCTGGCAGCCTTAGGCACAATGGACATGCTTTATTTCAGATGCGAGCTCTAACAGCCAGTGATTCAAAACTGTTGTCTTTTATACTCAAGTACACAATAGTGCCAACAAGCCAAGGAGTACATGGGCCACATGTGCAGTTATACTACTCTTTTTTTTTTTTTTTTTTTTTTCAAGATGACCGGTAAGGGGATCTTAACCCTTGACTTGGTGTTGTCAGCACCACGCTCAGCCAGTGAGTGAACCGGCCATCCCTATATGGGATCCGAACCTGGGGCCTTGGTGTTATCAGCACCGCACTCTCCCAAGTGAGCCACGGGCCGGCTCTATACTACTCTTATATAACTTGTTTACAGCGAATGTGCTAAAATGTGCTGAATCATGTCCTATCTGACATGAGTTTAGGGAGTCTAACTAAACTGTTTCCACTTTCCTCACACAGGTTTAGCAAAATTCCTACCAAAATGCCAGCAAGATTTTTTGTAGATATGGAAAAGATTGTTTCTAAATGTATATGGAAAGGCAAAAGACCTAGAAGAGCTAAAGACAATTTTCAAAAAGAAAAATGAAATGGAAAGAATCACACTAAGTGATTTCAAATCTTATTATTTAGCTCAAGATTAAAAAAATAAGATTGAAATATTATTTAGCTCAAGACTTTGTGGTATTGGTAAAGGAATAGACACATAGATCAATGGGACAGAATAGAAGACCTAGAAATAGCCCCACACATGTATGTCCATCTGATTTTTTAGAAAGATGCAAAAGCAATTTGATGAAGGATGGTATTTTTCTTTTTTCTTTCTTTTCTTTCTTTTTTTTTTTTTCTTTTTTTGGTGGCTGGCCAGTACAGTGATCCACACCCTTAACCTTGGTGTTATAACACCGCAGTCTAACCAATCGAGCAAACTGGCTAGCCCAGATGGTCTTTTTCAATAAATGGTGCTGGAGCAATTGGATATCTATAGGCAAGATTAAAAAAAAAAAAAAAAAAAAAAAGCGGGCTGGCCCGGTGGCGCACTGCTACAGTGTGCTGCTTGGGAGCGTGGCGGCGCTCCCACCGAGGGTTTGGATCCCACATACAGACCAGTTCCCGCTCACTGGCTGAGCGAGGTGCGGGCGCAGCACCGAGGGTTGCGATCCCGTTGCCGGTCCTGGTCCGGTACGGGCGCGACACTGAGGGTTGCAATCCGTTGCCAGACACGAAAAAAGGCAAAAAGGCAAAAAAAAGAGAGAGAGCCTAGGGCCGGCCCGGTGGCACACTGGAGAGTGCGCTGCTTGGGAGTGCGGAGGCGCTCCCGCCGAGGGTTCGGATCCCATGTGGAGACCGGTTCCCGCTCACTGGCTGAGCACGGGGCGGGCACAACACCAATGGTTGCGATCCCGTTGCCGGTCCCCGGTATGGGCATGACACCGAGGGTTGCGATCCTGTTACCGGTCAGTCAAAAAATACAAAAAGGAAAAAAAAGAGAGAGAGACTAAACCTCTTACCTTTTACAAAAATTAATTCAAAATGAATCATAATTTAAATGTAAATCATAAAACTTTTAGAATATAACATAGGAGAAAATTTAGGGGAACTAAGTGTTGGCAAAGATTTATAGACATGACACTAAAAGTATAACCATAAAAAGTTGACAAAGTGGACTCCATCAAAATTAAAAACTTTTGTCCTACAAAAGACCCTGTTAATGGGATGAAAAGACAAAGTACAGACAGGGAGAAAATATTTGCCAACCTCATATCTGAAAAAAACCTCATATTGTTTTTTTGGTTTTTTTTGTCTTTCGTGACCGATAAGGGGATTGCCACCCTTGGCTCTGTGTCGCCCGCACTGCGCTCAGCCAGTGAGCGCACCAGCCATCCCTATATAGGATCCGAACCTGTGGCCTCAGTGCTCCCAGCACCGCACTTAGCCGAGTGAGCCACGGGGTTGGCCCAAAAACCTCATATTCGAATATACAAATAACTCTCAAAAATCAAGTTAAAAAAAGGAGTAATTCAACTAAAAAATGGGCAAAGGCATGAAGAAACATTTTAGTAAAGAAAATATATAGATAGCAAATAAGCACATGGAAAAATGTTCAGCATTACTAGCCATTAGGGAAATGCAAACTGAGACCACAATGAGATATCACTACACAGCTATTAGAACGGCTAAAATGAAAAAGGACAATACCAAACGCTAGAGAGGATGCAGAGAAAGTGGATTTCTCATGCATTGTTGGTGGGAATGTAAAATGATACAGCCACTCCGGAAAACAGTCTGACAGTTTCTATAAACAAACCACAAGAAAAACTGAACATACAACCCAGCAATTGCATTTATCCCAAAGAGATGAAAACATATGAACAGACCAAAATAAAGAAAAACAAATAATAGAATGAACAGACCAAAACCTGTACGTCATTGCTCATAGAAACTTTATTTGTAATAAACAAAAACTGGAACGGACCAAAATGTCCCTCATGGTTAAACAAACTATGGAAAAACATACCATTGAGTACTATTCTGCAATAAAAAGGAACTATCTATTGATCATACAGTAATTTGAATGAATCTCAAAGGGCATTATGCTGAGTGAAAAAAAGCCAGTCTCAAAAGGTCACGCACTTATGAATCCATTTATATAACATTCTTGAAAGGACAATTGGTGGTTGCCAGGGGCTAGAGATGGGGGTGGAAGGGAGCCAGTGTGACTGTAAAGGCATAGCAGGAGGAGGACCTTTATGTGGACAGCATAGTTCTGAATCTTGATTGCACTTGTCCTTGAATGAATCTACACACGTGACATGGAACTGCACACATGCACACACACATTGTCAAATTCCTGGTTTTGATGTTGTATTATAATCATGAAACGTGTCACCCTGGGGGAAACTGGGTGAAGAGTATACCTTTGCTTTATCCTATCTTTGCCACTTCCTATGAATCTGACCATCTGGGTCCTGAGCCCGGGGGATCTCAAGAACACAGATGAGGAGTTTAGAGTCTTTTTGTCAGCAATGGGGTATCATTTAATGTCTTTTATAATCTATTATCTATTGGTTTTTTGAGGACTTGAGATCAAAAAAAATAAGGAAGAAAAAAATAATAACAGCCAATATGTCTTAAATGCTTAGTGTGTAAAATAAATAAATAAAATAAAATAAATAAAAGATTTTTTTTTACACGGCACAGGACAGATGTTGAATTTCTTAACACCTCTACACCTCAGTCTTTCATCCTGAAAATGAAGATAATAAAAGTGATTGTGAGGCCAAAGGTGATAACACTTGTAAAGTGCCGAATGAGTTATTACTCAGTAAATTGTAGCTGTTGTTTTTATTGCTGCTGTTGATGGAATTGTTGTTGGACGAATACTAGGATCCATAACCCTATTTCTCATCTGATGAAAAAAAGAAAATGTTTCAGTGGTAACTACATAGGTTTAGTGAAGCTCTAAGGAGAATTTTCTGTGAGTGACAGGAACTCTACCAGGGCCCTGCCATCTCCTGCAGGGAATTTTTAAGTAAAATCTGTTTCCTTCTGATCTGTCCTTTGGATGACGCTGCTTGGAGGCTGGGGAGTGACCCAAAGAACCGCTGAACACCTCCACCACTGAATTTCTTTTCCTGGGATGGCGGATGTCGCTGAGCTATGACCAAAGACCGCCACCTTCCTGAAACAGTGGGAACTGAATCAGCAGTTTATACTCCCTGTATCTGTGCATGGCCTGTCATCTCCTCCTCCAGGAGACGTATTCGTGAACACAAATGTTATGCCAAAGCTACTAAATGATCAGAACACCTGAAAAGCGATAAGAGAAGAAAAACCATGTAATTTTTAAAACGTCGTCGGCTTAAAACCAGACAGCATGATGCTGAGGCACAGACAAAACATTCTGTTATTTATGTTCCCTGGAAAATGTTCGGCTTCCTCTCAGGAAGGGGAGTTTTACTGCTGCTCAGTGAAACTCAAGAGAATAGCAAGTGTTGGTGGCTGCTGCACAAAAATTGTGACCCTCAGAAATAAGACAGCCCATATTTCTTCACTTGGGAGAAGGATTTGTAAAATTTTGTACAAAAATGTATTTTAAGGTTCCATTGACTATTCTAACAAACAATATCTAGACTGCATTTTTTCAAATCCTTAGTCAGATATTATATTCAAGAGGAACGTCCAGGAAGGCTGGGTGCAGAGTATTATAACCATTTTAATATAATTGATTTTTGCACAGGAAATTGTTGGCATTTGGGGGCTAGAACTAGGCTGTCCACTGCAATAGCTACTAGTTAATGTGGCTGTTTGAATTTAAATTAAGTAAATTTAAGTAAAATTTAAAATTCAGTTCTTCAGTCACACTAGCCCATTCAAGTGTTCAGGACAGTGAACTACTCAGCAAGTGTCCATCATCTAGATGAGTCACGGTGAAGGCACATTAACCTTGGAAAACAGCCCTTCTGTACTCTATTATTTCCACCATATGGTCCTACTCCTGGTAAAGACACCTGTGTGTCAGACTATGAATTCACATCAAATGGAAAAGATGAACCCCCAGACACCAGGATTTGAACCTGGGGAGTCTGGCTCCAAAGAGCCCCCTTGCAAACAGTTACATGCCCAGTTTTTCCAGACGTGAGTGGGGTTACCGTGTGCAGATCTGCAGCAGGACATGCTTGTCTTGCTTCTGGCCCAGGGAGAAAATACTCTGACATTGGGGTGCCATGGACAGGACACAGAAGCAACCCTTCCCTCCCACCCCCCGTACATCCTGCCTCAGGGATCTTGCAGAACGTGTAGAAGACTTCCGAAGAAACCAGTTGCATTTTACGCTCCCCAGGAACTGCTTGGGTTTTGTTTGTTCAGAATTTTATTTCGTTCAGAATATGTCGATTGAATGGTTGCTACGTCCTAATCTTTGCTTGATGAGAGATGGTCTGATTTGCTTTTCTCGCCTATATTCAACCCCAAGGCTTCCACTTTTGGAAATATACATTAAATAAACAAACAACAAATAAGAGGCCAAATAGGATTACAATAATTATGGAATATTTTCACGGTTTCCACTTCAGTGATTTTAACATGTAAACAATGCGATGCATTTGTGTTGTCTGCAAGACAATTCCAGACAGAATTCATGGAAACCTACTAGCGGGCAATGCTCCAGACACTGCACCCGTGGTGACGGACCTAGCGCGGGAGGGATGAGGACGGAAGGGACGACGTTTTTCTCGTGCACGTCATCGTCTCCCTGTGACGTTGTGGTCTCACACAGCAATAAAGCCAGAAGTCCAAGGTCGACGGCCTTTTTGTATAAGAAGCCGGGGACAAATGCCTCGCCCACCCCCTGCCAGTCTCCCCCGTTGCAGGCGGGGAAAGCGGTGCCCGCAGAAGGGAACGTTCGACACCGTTCCGGCAGGTGGCGCGTGGCACCGGAGCGCGGTCCCCCGGGGAGACATCTTGTGCCCGCCCTCCCAGCTCCCACGTCCTCCCTTGTTGACCAGAAGCCGTCTGTATCGACGTTCCCGGGAAGAGGGACCGACCGTGACTGTCCCTTTCCTCCCTTTGTCCCCGCCATCCTACCGCCTACGCTCCTCTTTCTAGAACTGTGTAGAAATACTTCTGGCAGAAGTATTGGGTAGAATTCCTCTGCTCTTTCGATTCCTTTAAGAAAACAGCTTCATAAAGCAGCTCGCTTTCCCCTGCACTGTAAAGGACATTTGAGAGAGCCTAAGTAGAGTTGTTCAGTTAAACGTTTCTCTACTCCTTTAGCCCAGATGTACTCAAAAGCAGTGGCCACCTCCCCCGTTGAGGCAAGGGAAACCCGCCTCTGAGCCAAACAAGTTTTAATCTTAAGATTCCTCCCAGGAAATAATTGAATTGTTGGGCTCAGCAAGTTGCAGCATCTGCCTTTGAGGGTATTTGGGTTTGCTGAAAACACATGTGATTCTCAAACATTCTGATTAAGGATCTATAAAAACCTATTTGTAGCCCTGCTGCCCACACACAGCCCCATCAGCCATGGCAGGGCAGATCTGTAATATTTCTGTGTTGACTTAAGCTGTCTGATCTGTAAGAAAAATGGAAAGTGAGGGCTCCCACCGTTACCTACCCAGAGTCACAAAATGAGAGCCTGGGAACCTGGGGGCTCAGCTACGTGGAGTCAAGGACTTCAGGTCTGGACTTCGTATACTGTCACTGCTCAGAAGACTACTGATAAAGGCATCTCCTGCAGTTCAGGTATCCTATGGAGAAATAAACTTCATATTTCTTACTTCCATTTCCTGTAACAAATTCATTCATTCAACAAATGCTTATGGAGCACTTACTACACTCAGGCTACTGTGGGAAGATGAGGATTGAGCAGACACAGATCCAGCCCACAGGAGACTCACAAGCTGGAGGAGAGAGAAGACAGGTGCACACATAACTGTAACAGGAGAAAACGGCATGTGGTGTAGAACTTTAGATACACTGCTGTGGAAGTTCAAGTGGGGGTGGAATAAGGGTGGGCATCCAGGCAGGCTTCATGCAAGAGTATATATTTGTGTGGGACCCTAAAGGGTGGGGAGAATGTGGACATGCCCATTTCACCTTGGTGACATTAGCAAAGGCACAGAGTAACACACAGAGAATGGTGAGTCCTCCTGTGGAATATACTAAAAAGCAAATGTACTTCACAGGGCCTGGTCTTCCAAAGCCTTGCAGTTTTAAATATTGACTTTGCGGAGGGCTGGAAATTTTCCTCAGGCTATAAAGTCTCTGGTGTAAGATAAAGATTTGTGGCATAGCAAGGTTGCTGGCTCAAGGACAGACTAGTAACTGATTGTTATGTAAAGATACTGAGAAATTTCTGGAGGGAGAAGGAATGTTTGCTAAGATCAAGCTTTGTGTTGATAGGACCAAGCTTGTGTTAATCGCCTTACTGGAATGTCATCTGGCTTGTTTCACTGAGAGTTACCAGCCTATACTGTTAAACTATAACCCCAACTTTGTTCTCTTCCTGTAACTTCCTGGTCTGAAAAATAAATGCAGGAAGAGACCCCAATTCGGCATTAATTTCCCAAGGAAGGGTTGCCTCTCACTGGAGGGTTCCAGGGGAGATTAATCACTTCGGGGCCTCTCACTGCTCCAAAGAGATGGGCTTTGAGTAATCCTTTCATCTCCGTCACCCAGGGGAAGAGGGGTGACAAATCCGTGGACCGTGAAGCAACGCAAAGCAACATCCTCCAATTTGCTTCTAAGCAGAGTGAGTGAAGAGGAAATTGGAAAGCAGATAGGGCTGGATTGGGGAAGGCTTGGACTCTACACAGGCAGCAGGGGACAGCCATGATGGACTCATCAGCAGGGACCTGACCCACTCACCATATCACATGAGAAAGACTCCCACAGCTGCTCTCAGAAGGACGGACAGAAGAGGGGACAGCACGGAGGCAGACAGTCCACTCAGGAAGCTGGCTAGCACTGTCGGCAGGAGCCATACAACTGGTTCACAGGTGTGTCCCTAGCTCCTTGCTTTTAGTGAGTTCTCAGAAAATACTTGTGGAATTATGGGGAATAATGGATTTTTAAACATCTGTATTTCTTGCATACCTACTAAGTGCCAAGTAGTTTGGGATGAATAAAGGGAATGAGTTCCAAAATTAGGATCCTGGGGGTAGAAGTAGAGAAAAGAGAGGCTGCGATGGAGAGACATGGTAGGCACAGGCTCAGCATGACTCAGCAGTGGACTGGATGCTGAGAGGAGGAGGCAGGAGGGGCAGAGATGATTTGAGGAAGTTCCAGTGATGGAGGTCTCACAGAAGAAGCAGGTTTGTGGGGGGAATGGGATGAGCTTCTTTGTGGACATGTTGAGTATGAGGTTCTGGCAGGGGAGCCCAATAGAGCAGCCCAGCAAGCATTGGATTTATAAGTTTGTCAGGCCTGAAGACAGAGCAGAGACCACGGGAGTTAATGAGATGGCCCTAGGGAAAGGGTGTGGGCTCCAGGTCCGCACTGTGCGGTATGGAGAGAATAGAGCTGTGGTAGACTGAATTATCATTCACCCAGATTTGCTACCCCTTGCAGAATGATTAAACATCGCTGCTCTGTAGAACTCAGGAGCACCCATGAGATTTGCATAAAATAAAATTCCCCAGTAAAATGTGGGGAGAAGTGACATGTGTCACTTCTGAGCAGAAACTGTAGGAATCAGTGTGTGGTTTGCCATATCCCTTTTCTTTCTGCCTTAAGACTGCTAATGTCCCAGCTAGAGGCTTCTCTAACAGCCTGGGTCCTGGAATGAAAAAAAAACGAGGGGTAAGGCCATAGCAAACCCACAATGGACATGTAAATGAACAAGAAACAAACTTTTGTTGTTGTAAGCCACAGAGATAGGGGGGTCATTTTTCACACAGCGTGACCTAGCCTATCCTGACTGATACAAAGTCAAGGACAGATCCTTGGTAAACACTTAGGAAACAGAGGAAGAGAGGTATAAAAGGGGACCCAGAGAAGGAAGAGAAGGACAGGAAGGCAAGTGATGTAGAAACTGAAGAGTTCTTCGTCTATTCCAGCTTAAATCTGATGATCGATGTCACTGCTCTAGGTGAGCAATATCTTCAATATTTCAAATTTCATACACCCTCCACCCCAGCAACTCCCTGATTCTATAGATATCATTGCACATATGCAAAATGATGTACGTACAAGACTATTCAGTGCAGCTTTATTTTTTATAGCAAAAGATTGGACTAACCCAAACATCCATTAATGGAAGGCTGGTTAAATACATTGGAGAACAGCCATATACTGGAATACCATGAAAATCAAAGAAGAAAATCTATGTACTAATATGGGAAGTCACTATATCTTAGTGACATATATCAAGTAAAAAAAAACAAAGTGAAACTAGATTTTGCTGCAATAATACTACCTAACAAATTATTCCCCACTCCCACCCCCCAAATCTAACTGTTTGACAACAACAAACATTTTCTTGCTCACAGATCTGTGGGGAAAGCTGCTTTGGGCTGCCTGTCAGGTTCACGGGTACTCTATGTGTCTCTCATTTTGAGACCCAGCCTGAAGGTACAGAGGCTACGTGGGGCAAGTTCTTGTCCCAGCAGACAGCAAGAGGACAAGAGTTTGGGGCGGGGGGACCTGCCATGCCTCCTAAAGCCTCAGCTTGGATATGGCACACTTTCACTTCTGCCCAACTCTCAGCCAAAAGAAGTATATACCCAAGCCCAACATCAGCAAAAAAGGGAAATACAAAACACTCTACCACAATGAGGTGAGCAGGGAGTGAATATTTGCTGAGCAACAGCCCAATCAAAGCACAAAGGCATCAGGAGCTAAGCTCAGAGGCCACCCAAAAGAGACGGACATGGAAACTGGGCCAGGTGGGGTCTAAGGATGAAAGAAAGTCCCTGAATGACTTTTTATACATTTTGTTTGTTGAGCCATATTAATGCAGTAAGTTAATATTCTTGAACCATGTAAATAAACTTTAAGTAACTCAGAAAAAAGCAACAATGTATATATGTTGTAAACTCCTACAGGGCAAGAGTTAACATCTTCTGTTTCCACAGTGCTATATGCTTTTCATACAGGCATTTAATTAATGCAATATATAAATGCTGATGATGTGACAGTGATGTCATATGCCACCTCCCCCATTAAGCCTTCCCTAACCTCATCCCCTTTCCCAGACTGAAAGTAATTTTCATATTCTTAGAAACTTTTTTTTTTTTTTTTTTTTTTGGTGGCTGGACAGTTCCAGATCTGAACCCTTGACCTTGGTATTGTAACACCTTGCTCTAACCAACCCAGCAAACTGGCCAGCTTCTCCCACCCCCCTTAATATTCTATAACTCCAATCACATGGAGTCTTGGAGAATAAATTAGTTATATATTTGTCTTAATTGTTGAAATCACCCTGGGTCTTCCCCTTACCTCAACTGGAAGGTTCTGGAGGACAGGAATTGTATGTATATTCAATGTGACTTTTTGGCACAGATTAATCATTAATAACCTTCTGCTGAGGAAAGGTTAATACATGAAATTTTAAAGCATCTTTCCTTAATTTGTGTTCATAAATATTTGTTTCCCTTATAATTTAGGACCTAATCTTTGAAGTCATTGTTTATTTATAAAGTGAATCTGGATAATGATACGTTTCAGAGTTATTTTGAGGTTGTAAATTGCTCAGCAATATTATGGATATTGTTGTGAGGCACCCTCCTGCAAGAATTCACTTACAGGCCACTCGTGCAGAAAAGGGCAGTTTATTCACTCCAGCTGGCCAGCGACCGTCTCTCTAGGAGCAACCAAGGGAGAACAGCCCCTGGCCTTGGTCTTGTGGGGTTTTTCCTTTTTGTCTTTTTTTTTTCGTGTCCGGCAACGGATTGCAACCCTCAGTGTCGCGCCCGTACCGGACCGGACCGGCAACGGGATTGCAACCCTCGGTGTTGCGTCCACCCCTCGCTCAGCCAGTGAGCGGGAACCGGTCTGTATGTGGGATCCGAACCCTTGGCGGGAGCGCCCGCCTGCTACAGTGCGCCACCAGGCCGGCCCTCTTGTGGGGTTTTTCCTTTTTGTCTTTTTTTTTTCGTGTCCGGCAACGGATTGCAACCCTCAGTGTCGCGCCCGTACCGGACCGGACCGGCAACGGGATTGCAACCCTCGGTGTTGCGTCCACCCCTCGCTCAGCCAGTGAGCGGGAACCGGTCTGTATGTGGGATCCGAACCCTTGGCGGGAGCGCCCGCCTGCTACAGTGCGCCACCAGGCCGGCCCTCTTGTGGGGGTTTTAAAGGCAAAAACCACATCCCGTTGGCACACGGGTTTGTCCAGGTGCACAAAGCAAGCTAGGGAGCTAGGTCACAGAAGCCAAGAATGAGCCGTTAGAGCAATCGAGTGTACAACTTTTCATTGTGTATGTTCTCCTGTAATAGTTCACTGTGTGTGGTTCCTGTTCCCATGTAATAGTTCACTGTGAATGGCTCCTGTTTCTATGCAACAGCTTTTGTTTCTATGAGGTCAACGGTTTATCATGCAGAAGTGGGGGTAGTCTGCAGGTCAGACGGGTAAAATGTAGTTACTTAGGTTCAGCAAGCAATTTTACAGAAGCAGATAGCGTATGTTACGAGGGTGTAGGGAGCTCTATTTCAATATCATTGATGGGGAGGTCCCCCTAAATGTCAACTAGTGTGTTATTAAATGTGGACAGATGGAGGCAAGCTTCTTAACTAAGGGCCAGAAAATGCTGCCTAGAGTTTATTTAAACTGATTTTCTTTCCTCCCTCCAGGTTTCCGGATCTGTGAAATAGGCACCGTCCCCCTGGTAACTGTTGGGGACTCAGATGTCACATTTTGATCGCTCAGTGAGTTACTTTTCTCCTTTTTTAGCTTAAATTGAAAGAGAACAGATGCAAATGCTGCCCCCATCGTGGGAGGAAGCTCCTCCTAGCCAGCTCGGCGGCTGGTTCCGGAGTTAGTGACTTTAAAACTGCCTGGGGGAGTTTTAAGGAAGCACGTTTGGGGAGACGACGGGGCGGTTTGGATTTTGGGCTGGGCAGGGTTCCCCTTCCCACTGTGCCTGAATTGCTCCACCAATTGATAGAGCTGTCAATCAAGAGCCCTCCGCCAATGGATGGGCGCGAGTTGCTGCTGGACCAATCAAGCTCTGTCTCTAGGGCTTTTGCGTGAAGAGGCGAAAGGTCCCAGAAGGAAAAGGAAAAAAAAAAAAAAAGGAAAAAGAGTGGTGGGAGACTGATAAGTTCTAGCAGCCCGTCTTGTGAACCTGCTCATTAGTTCCTGTTCTCTGAACCCCTTTTCCTTCTTTTTTATGAAATTTCTTTTCTGTCATTGTAACAGGAATAAATATTGATCTTCTTGATCAATATTAGCATAAAAGGACCCTGCTTTTTTAGCAGGTCACTCCGCCCCCCAACAAAAGACTACATTTCCCAGAGTTCCTTGTAGGCCGGAAGAACCAACGAGATCTGGGGCGACTTCCGGCATCGGCGCGCGCTTTGGCTGTGGCTGTTGTGTCCACCGTGTCCACTTTCCGATGGACTTTGGCCTCCTTCAAGCCCCAGTTTACGAAATACTGATACAGAGGGGTCTTTGTGTTCAGACAGTAACCCAGGATTTTGTTTGTTTGGGGCCGGGGCTTGCGGAAGAAGCAGCAGAATTTAACAGGCGCCGAATGAAGGTGTGGCCCTCCTGTGACCCAGTGATTCGGCTCCTCGGTGTGTTGTCGAGAGGAAGGTGCCAGAACGTACATGTCGCTTTGTTCGTAATAGTCGAAACACAGGAACGACCCAAACCGTTCCCCAGTAGATAAGTTGTGGTATAATTACACAACGGGTTGTTAACAAAACAATGAAAAAGTCGTAGATGAATATCACAGAGCTGATGATGGATGGGAGAAGCCAGATACGAAGAGTAGCGTTTAATGAAGTCCAGGAACAGGCGATGGAGGAGCTGGAGGCCAGAACAGTGGTTACCTGGGACCAGTGGTCACCTGGAGCTGGATGTAGTGACCATGAAAGGGGCATGAGAGACCCTTGTGTAGGAATTAGTCTGTATCTTGATCTGGGAGATAGTTGTATGGAGGTGCACATATGTAAAACTCCTATATTTGTAAATTTCAGATTATGCACTTTATGTATATTACAATCATATATGTATGTTATACCTAAAGAAAATAAAATGAAGGATGTAACATTCCATTCTTGAGTCTGTATTTCCCACAGGGTCCAAAATTGGGCCAGGTTTCAGTGGAAATTTTCTACTTTTGTTTTAATCGAATTTCATATTCTAATAAATCACTTCCTAGCATATTCAGGCTGAAGTACAAATTCCTTTGATTATAATATTGTGATTAAGGTAGCAGGTTCTGGGACCAGATTTCAAGTCACATTTTTGCCTCCTAGTAGTATGAAACTGAAGAAAGTATTTAACCAATTTTCCTCATCTGTAAAATGAAATAATCTTATTACCTTCCTCACAGGATTGTTGAGTGATGAAATGCAAAGTGCTTAGGATCCTAAGAACAAAAGAAGGCATGCTGCTGTTGTCGGCGCTTAGTGTTACTTGTGGTGCACAAGGCTCTTCGTGGTCTGCTCCTTATAGGTCTTCCAGCTTCATGTCTTGCCATTCACCCTCCAGTTTCTGCCCACCCGAGTGTACTTAACTGTGCTCTTTTACTCCTTGTCTTTTCATATGCTGCTCCCTGTGCCCAGAACCCACTCCCCTGGACTGCAGCACCCAACATACAGTTTGAGCACATGCTTAGGGCACCAACAAAGCAGAGACACTTCCCAACAAAAAAGACAGGTAGGAAAAAATATATATTTCTAAAGTATTTGATTGTTGATGCCCCACACACACACCAAAAAAAAAAAAAAAAAAAAAAAAAGCATAGAAGGAGTTATTATGGAAAAGTCCATACTTTATTGAGCTACACTGCACCTATTTTATGGTCGAGAGAGTTGTTTATATTTGAATTACATTTGGGTGATGGGAGGAGAGTGTAATCTTTTCAGTACTTAGGCCCTTACAGGTCTTTGGGGAAGACTGTATTTTCCAAAACGGTTGCAATGTTACCTCTCATGAAACATTCTCTTCTTACAAAGTGACATTGATGCTCCTCCTGTTCAGAGATAGAACCTCTCCCCTTGAATCTGGCAGGGGCTGTGACTATGGGGATAGTGAGGCCATGTCACTTCCAAGTCAGGATGAGATAGCTTCCTCTTGGTTCATTTGGGACACTTGTTCTTGGGACCCAGCTGCTCTGCTGTGAGGAAATCCAGGCTACGTGAAGAGACTACATGGGGTGTTCTAGGCAACAGCTCCAGTTTAGGTCCTAGCAAACAGCCAGCATCAACTGTCAGACGTTCAGTGAGAAAGCCTTCGAGATGAATCAAGTGCCAGCCACTGTCTCCCTGCAACTGGATGAGAGATAGATCCTGAGGGAGAATCATACTATTCAACTCCCAAACCATGAGCAAGTAAAATAAAATGGTGGTAGTTGTTTTAAACCACTAAGTTTTGGGGTGATTGTTATACAGCAGTAGATAACTGGAATAGTTTTACCCACCCTCCCTTTCCCCACCTGGATAATCCTACTTGTTTTTCAAGATTCAGCTCCAGTCCCCACCTCCAGCCTGACCTTTAGGGCTCTGTCCTAGCCACTGGGAACACAGGGTGAGGTGCCCTTCACCCCGGCTCTCATGGTCCTCTGTGCACCCCTCCTGCATGTCCCCACCACACCCTCTTATCTCTGCCTGTTTACTTGTCTGATACCCTCACGTAACACTGTAAACGCCCATGGGCAGTGACTGCATTTTTTTATCCTCTGTATTCCCAGTGGCTAGCACAAAGCCAAGAAAAAAGTAAGGGCTAGTAAATTATGTGTAAAGAACAACTTCTTCGGGGCCGAGCCCGGCGCTGGGAGCGCAGCAGCGCTCCCGCCGCGGGTTCAGATCCTATATAGGGATGGCCAGTGCACTCACTGGCTGAACGCGGTGCAGCCGGTCACAAAAAGGACAAAAAAAAAAAAAAAGAACGACTTCTTCAGCAAAGTGGATGCTGACAAATCAAGCATTGTCTGGGAAAGTCAGACCAAGGCTTGGGGACAGGCTGCCTGATTCCCTATCCCAGCTGGGTCACCTCAGGCAAGTTACTGAACTTCTCTGTGTTTTGGTTTCTGGAGTATGGTAATGGTTGTAGTACTGCCAAAGACAAAAGTCTAATATACAAGTACTGAGCACTGAGTGAAGGTTTTTACTTCCAATATAAAACATACAAAGGACTCTGGTTTTCAGAACAACTGTCTAACAAGTAACATAAAAAGGGAAGATGGTGCTTATAGTTCAAATTATTGTACAGAAATCATCAATTTTATTGGGTAATGCTTGTATTCTCTTTTGATGAAAACCATAAATTTCTGGGGGTTTTTTTGTTTTGTTTTGTTTTTTTAAAAGATGACCGGTAGGGCCTGCCCGGTGGTGCACTGCTACAGTGCGCCGCTTGGGAGCGTGGCGACACTCCCGCCGAGGGTTCGGATCCCACATAAAGACCGGCCGCTCACTGGCTGAGCGGGGGGCGGGCGCAACACCGAGGGTTGCGATCCCGTTGCTGGTCCCGGTCCGGTCCGGGCGCAACACTGAGGGTTGCGATCCGTTGCCGGTCACGAAAAAAGACAAAAAGGAAAAAAAAAAAAAAGATGACCGGTAAGGGGATCTCAACCCTTGGCTTGGTGTTGTCAGCACCCTGCTCAGCCAGTGAGCAAACCAGCCATTCCTATGTAGGATCCGAACCCATGGCCTTGGTGTTATCAGCATCGCACTCTACCGAGTGAGCCATGGGCCAGCCCTAAATTTCTGTTTTTATTGATAAAAACCAAGATGTGGTTTATCTGAAGATGCCAAACTTTTTGTGTTTGTAATTCAAGGCTTCTTGGAAGGCTATCTCAGAATAAAAGGTTTTTAGAAATACAAACCTTTTTGCTTTTTGAAGTGTAACCATTTTCTGGGCTGAAGAGTTTAATGAGTCAGCATTAGACAGAGCTAGTCTCAGTAACTATTTCCTTGGGTTGTTATGAGGATTAAATGATACATATATATGCATATCCCAATAGAACAGTGCTTGGTGCATAGTAAGTATTCAATAAATATTGGTTGTTGTTTTTGTTGCTATTACCACTGTCATCAAAGCCTCAGAAAGCCAGCTTTCAGTCCTCACCCTGCCACTAAAGCTATGTGAATTTGGGCCTCCGAGCCTCACAGTCCCCTCATGGGCAAAATGGAAATTGATACCTGCTTCTTGGGGCTGTTGTGAAGACTACACAAAGTTATAGATGGAAAAGGGGTTGTTTCAAGAAGAATAAGAGATTATTAATATCTTGAATGTTTTCCTAAAAAAGTTAAATGCTGGATAGGCTCATTAATTTGAGAGAAGAAAATTTCCATATGCTCTTTTAATTTCACTGCTACTAAGTAAACTCCGTATTCAGCCTTTTCTGAATTTCTACCAGTGAGACAGCATTTTGCAGCTCTGTTTCTTGCCTATGATGCTGAGTAGTGCCATTTCAGAGCCAGGCCTTAAAAACTGCAAGTCTTAATAATTAACAAAGGAGCCTCAGAAAGAACTGAAGGAGATGTCTTTTCTCCATTAAGGGTTAGAAAGAATGTTCTGCATCATAAACTATTTAAAACAATCTATTATAAGTAATCTATTTTAAATAACCTAAACAATTTTAGATCGTCTATTATAAACAAAAAAATTTAAATAGGTTGATTTGATAAAATAGTAAATTGAGAGTGGCCACAAAGATCTTACCCTCTGTGGCAAAATGGAGAGCAGTGTGAATATTTACAACAGTTACCGACTGTTTGTGATTAAAATAGATGTTTTCTTACAAGTGTTGTGTGAACACAGAAAGCTTTAGAAATCGTTACTATGTCCCTCCAGCAAGAAAGAAACAAAGGAAGGAAATAGAAAAGACAAAGGAAAAGAAAGAAAAGCCTACAAAAGAGCATGATTTCTACATTATCTTAGTTGATAGTTAGTTGCTCTTGTTGAAGTGAGCAGGACTGAAGCCACGTTGGGACTTAAAACCGCATGGGTTCTAAAAGATTTTTAAAAGACACAGTTGTTTTTTTTTCTTGGTATGCATTTCTCTAAGTTCCCTCTTTTCCCATGGTTATTTGATATTTTGAATCTTGTTTATGGGGCAAGATGACATCATTTACATGAATGTAAAGTTGTTTTCCAAGCAGCCCGAAGCTGCAGACTTGCTCATAGGACCCAGACCCTGATAAGGACGGGAGCAGAAAACCAGACAGAGTCTTGGCAAGACCTTGCACCTGAGACTTTGCATGAATCCCTCATTGGTCACGTGCCCTCCTTCTGCTTTTCCCACATTCCATTCCCTCATTCCCCTGTTTAAAAACCCCTCAGTCTTTGGGATGGCTTTAGCCTGGCCAGTCTCCTTCAGGTTTACTGGAGAGATGGATTAGCCCAACATCTCTCCTCAGGTCACCGGTATTCCTGAATAAAAGCTGACTTCCGTTTTCACCAACATTTGACTTTTGAGTGGTTTGCTTTTGTCTGGGGGCAGGCAGCTGGACCTGTGAGTTTGGTATCAATTTTGGGGTGCCTCAGCCAGGAGCTGAATGTGCCCTGTAACACTTTGGTGATAGTATTGTGATTGACATCTCTGTATTCTTAGGAGATACTTTTAAGGTTTACCTGTTAAATCTGAAGAGGATCATTGGCCCTTTTTTCTTTTCCTGTATGTACGATGGAAAATGTCCAACTCCTCTGGGTTTATTATTAAAGATGAGTTTGAGTTTAAATTAGGAGGTTGAAGTCTGTTTATTAAGAAATTGTGGTGCTGGCTGCTTAGCTCAGTTGGTTAGAGCTTGATGTTACAACAGCATGGTCAAGGGTTGGGATCCCCGAAACAGCCAGCCACCAAAAAAGAAAGAAAGAAAGAAACTGTGATAATTCAACTCGCTTGGGACAGAAGTTGACTCTTGTTTCATCTAGAGAAATTGTTTTAAAGACATCATATTGTTTAGTGTTTGAATCTGGTGGGCATTACTCATTTCAAACTAATACTAAACATTACATTTGGGATTACTTTGTTGACACTTAAGTCTGGTTGGAAAGTCATAACATGGTTTGGTAAAATTTTAATCATTTGGGATATTCATAAATTCAAACAGGCATTTTCCCTAATTTGGGAGAGGTTAATGGGTTCTGCTACGGGCACTTTCTGAGAAAGGCAGCAGAGGGAAAAAAAAAAAATAAGAATGCGAGGAAAGAATAACATGAGCACTGAGTTTTCAAGAAAGTTGCTTGGCAGTTTTTGGCAGGCACCTGTATTTGTCCATCTCTGCTGCTTATAACAAAATACCTGGAACTGGGTAATTTGTAAGAAAACAAAATTTATTGCTTACAGTTTCATAGGCGGGGAAATCCAAAGTCCAGGGAACACATCTGGTGAAGGCCTTGGTGGTAGTGACAGTGACACAGGGGTCTCACATGGCAGAATGGAGGAGCAAAGAGAGAGACTAACCAACCTCCTCATTCACTTTCTTTTTAAAGCCACCAGAACCACTCCCATTATTTCAAGAAAGGATCAATTCATTCCATTCTCGAGGGTGTAATCTTCACAAACCGATCACCTCTCCAAGGCCTCACTTTCCAACTACGACAAAAGGATTTCCCACACTCTTAACATTGTCACAGTGGGGACCAAGCCTCCAACACATTAAACTTTGGGGAGACATAATTTAGTCCACAATAGCATCTTTATTTAACTTTCCAAACAGCAACAACTTCATGCTTGCACCTAACATATATAACTCTCTTTCATACAAGTTTTCATCTTGTTTCCTAAAAGAAGAGACACAAAATCCCATCAGTTACTGTATTCAAGTCTGGGTAATGTTAATTCCTCTTCTGTTTCAGTCACAGTCCTGGACACTCTTTCCCTAAAGACTATGAAGCTAATCACCACTCACTTTCCTTATATAAAATAGCCGAAAATAAGAGAAATCAAGAAAGAACTGAAATTAATTAATATTTACAGTACAAATACAAGCAAAGACAAAAGTATGCGTATTTGCTACAGTTTCCTTTACTGTAATTGGTCAGAGGCCGTGACTGATGTTTATAACTACCTTCTTTGACTACCTGTTCCATGCTACCTTTGCCCTCAGCCAGCATCTCAGGGTTCTGTACCCATTGAGGTGACCCAAAATTTTATTCCTGAGGATCTGAGGCCTTAGTGGTCTTATTCTTATTGGGTTCCATTGGCTTTTACTACTGGACATAGAAACACCAAGTGACCCTACCCCCTCCACCCGGAGAATCCCCTGGGGTCCAGACGTAAGCTTTCCTGCTCACATTTTGCATTAGCAACACTATTTCTCCTTGATAATCAGGACCAATCACTCAAGCCAGTGCAGTGTCTTCCCTAGTTGCCTGTAGGTTAATGAAAGAGCTCAAAATAGGAGGCAAAGTGAGTTATCATGTGTAAAAATGAAAGGACACCTCACACTCATTAGGATGGTGACTATTTAAAAAAGAAAGAAAAGAACAAACGTTTGAGAAGATGCGCAGAAATTGGAATGCTTGTGAACTATTGGTGGGAACGTAAAATGGTGCAGCTGCCCCGGAAAACAGTATAGCACTGCCTCACAAAATTAAAAGTATAATTGCCATGTGATCCAGCTATTCTGCTTCTTCTGGGCATATACTCAAAAATATTGAAAGCAGGGTCTTTAGAGGTATTTGTACACCAGTGTTTATAGCAGTATTATCCACAATTGCTAAAACATGAAAGCAATCCAATAGTCTATCAACGAATGAATGGATAAACAAAATGTGGAATATATGAGGTGTCGTCAAAAAGTTCTTAGGAAGATTTGTGTTATCATTCAATTCCATTTTTCCATGAACTTTTGAAGTACCCTCATAAATACAATGGAATATTATTCAGCCTTAAAAAAGAAAACGAATTCTGACACACACTACAGCATAGACAAACCTTGAGGACATTATGCTAAGTGAAAAAAGCTAGTCCCAAAAGAACAGATACTCTATGATTCCACTTAGATGAGGCACTTAGGGTAGTCAAAATTATAGAGACAGAAATTAGAATGGTGGTTCTCACGGGGCTGAGTTTAATGGAATATTACTGTTCAATGGGTACAGGGTCTCAGCTTTGCAAGACGAAAAGAGTTCTGGAGGTAGATGGTGGTGATAGTTCCACAACAATATGTATTCAATACCACTAAACTGTACACTTAAAAATAGTTAAGATAGTACATTTTATATTATGTGTATTTTACCACAACAAAAAAAAAGAATGAAAGAGCTACTTTCAATTTGACTCATGATTTCTAGCCCCAGGTGTTCTGGCTATGAGAGAAAAAGAGCCCCATAAATATGTGGTGGGCTGTAAATATATGTGATGCATCTTTTAGCACAGCCTCCCAACCTTGCAGGCAGATGACACAAAAACTAAGTCTTCTGTAGGCCATGCCAATCTTGTGAAATCCCTATAGCTTATCAAAGAGGCTGGGGGCTCCCACACCAAAGCATTTCTCAATGCCTTGGTGAAGGGAGTGTTCTCTGGGTATTCTCAGGGGACCTACTGGGGGAAGGTTCGGGCATGTCACATATAAGAGTTTCCCCCGTGCCTACCTCTCTCAGCCAGGGCTCCATCTTCTATAACAATGGTTCTCAAAGTGCAGTCTCCAGACTACGAAGAAACTTGTTATAAATGAATATTCTTGGGTCCCACCCCAAACCTACTGCATTAGTCTTTTTAGGGGTGGGGCCAATCAACCTGTATTTAACAAGCCCCCCGTATTCTCAAGTTTCAGAGCAACTGCTCAGTGTTATTCTAGGGACATTCTGCCTCTCAGCCTCATCAAGTGTAGGTTGAGACGAATCCGGGTTTCAGTCAGCCAGTCAACAATCCATGCTCCCCAGGGTAATATAACAAATCTGGAACTTCTAGTAATAGAACCCATATCCCTAAATTCTGTCTAATCCAACACAATGTTCTCTTCTCCTTGATTTAGTGCCCTTAGAATCCATTTTTATGCATTTCTTTCAGATTTGGACAGATATAAGTTAGTAAAATCTTGTAATTCTTTCAGTATCTTGAAATTCTTATGTGTAAGCTATGAGTGGTCTTCAAAGAATTTATGGAAAATGGGTATCATGAACAAAGCTATGCATGGATTTCAAGGGTTTTTTTTCACCAAAACAAACTTGTACTAACTTGTTATAACATGTCTGAATGGGATCTAGTTTGAGGCACTAAGAAGTATAAGACATCAGTTTGAAAAGAGTCCCCTATCAGAGAA
Organism: Galeopterus variegatus; assembly: GCF_000696425.1. Lineage (NCBI taxonomy): Eukaryota > Metazoa > Chordata > Mammalia > Dermoptera > Cynocephalidae > Galeopterus > Galeopterus variegatus. The sequence goes on from NW_007727909.1 coordinate 116,305, forward strand.
ACATGAATTCTGCTAAAATTGAAGCAAGAACAAAAATCAAATTTATGGTGAAACTTGGGTGGAAGAGTGGTGAAATCACTGATACATTATGGAAAGTTTATGGGGCAAGGTCCCAAAGAAATCAGCAGTTTACAAATGGATAACTCATTTTATTTTATTTATTTTTCCTTTTTTTTTTTTTTTTGTCTTTTTTCGTGACCGGTAACGGGATCGCAACCCTCAGTGTCGCGCCCATACCGCAACCGGCAACAGGATCGCAACCCTCGGTGTCGCGCCCACATCGCGCTCAACTAGTGAGCGGACCGGATACCGCAACCAGCAACAGGATCGCAACCCTCGGTGTCGCGCCCACATCGCGCTCAACTAGTGAGCGGACCGGTCTCTATATGGGATCCGAACCCTCGGTGGGAGTGCTGCTGCGCTCCCAAGCGCCGCACTCTACCGCGCCACCAGGCCGGCCCTATTTTATTTATTTTTGGCAGCTGGCTGGTACAGGGATCTGAACCCTTGACCTTGGCGTTATCAGCACCGTGCTCTGCCAAGTGAGCAACAAGTCAGCCTGGATAACTGTTTAAGAGGGGACAAGATGATGTTGAAGGTGAAGCCCTCAGCAGCAGACCACCCACATCATTTGCAAGGAAAAAATTAATCTTGTTCATTCCCTAATTGAAGAGGACCAATGATTAATAGCAGAAACAATAGCTAACACCATGGACACCTCAGTTTATTCAGCTTACACAATTTTGACTGAAATATGAAGTTACAGTTGAGCAAACATTCTGCTCAATGGGTGCCAAAACTGTTGCACTCAGATCACCTGCAGATAAGAGCAGAGCTTTTAATGGAAGTTTCAAGCAAATGGAATCAAGATCCTGAGGAATTTCCTCAAAGAATTGTAACAGGAGAGGAAACATGGCTTTACTAGTACAATCCTGAAGACAAAGCACAATCAAAGCCATGGCTACCAAGAAGTCCAAGTGAATCAGTCAAGAGCAAAGGTCGTGGAACTTTTGGGGGATGCTCAGGAACTTGGCTTGTTGACTTTCTCGAGAGCCAAAGAACAATAACGTATGCTTATTATGATAATGTTTTGGGAAAGTTAGCCAAAGCTTTAGCACAAAAACACCTGAGAAAGCTTCACCAGAGAGTCCTTCTCAACCACAACAATGCTCCTGCTCATCCTTCTCATCAAACAAACAAGGGCAATTTTGTGAGAGTTTAGATAGGAAATCCTTAGGCATCCACCTCACAGTCCTGATTTGGCTCCTTATGACTTCTTTCTGTTTCCTAATCTATATTAAAAAAAAAACTTTAAAGGGAACCCATTTTTTTTTTCAGTTAATAATGTTAAAAAGACTACATGGACATTGTTAAATCCCCAGGACTCTCAGTTCTTTAGGGATGGACTAAGTGTTTTGAACTTGATGGAGCTTCTGTTGAGAAATAATTTATATTTTTTATTTTTATCTTTTTTCCATGAACTTTTTGACGTTCCCTCATATTTCCTCCTGCATCAGACATTGTTGTTGTTTTCCTAAGGCATGCTGGAATCTGACTCTAGTTAGGGTCTGCTATGGTTTGAATAATGGTTTCCCCTCCAATATTGCTGTTGAAACTTAATCCTCAATGCAATAGTATTAACAAGTGAGGCCTTTGGGAGGCTAAGTCATGGGGGTTCCACTCTGATGAATGGGATTAGCATCCTTGTAAAAGGGCTTCGGGTTAAAGGGAGCACTCTCTTACCCTTTCATCCCTTCTGTCATGTGAGGACACAGACATTCCCTCCATAAGATGCAGCAACAAGACACCATCTTGGAAGCAGAGAGTAGCTCTCACCAGACATCAATCCTGCCAGCATGTTGATCTTGGACTTCCCAGCCTCCATAACCATGAAAGGCATAAATTTCTATTGTTTATAAATTACCAAGTCTGTGGTATTTTGTCATAGCAGCCCAAACAGACTAAGACTTTGAAGTCAAGGAGGAGAGATGGGGGTGGGTCTGGAGGAAAATTAATGACCCCTTACAAAGCATTGCCTCCAATGAAGTCATTGTGTAGTCCTCCGGCAAGGGAAGGCTGGGATCATATATGGGTTCAAAATTCTCAGATTTATCCAAAATTCACCCAAATGTCCTCATCTCCAACTCTCTCCTAGTCACTGTAAGGGATTAGTTAAGTTGTTGAAAAGCCTGGAGGAGCAAAAGCAGAAAGATGGTGTTACTGAGAGATAAGGGGTCTCCACCAGCCTCTGTGGTGGAACCCAGAAGTCCACACTACCACCACTGCTGGTGGAGGAGTTGGCAGCAGAAAAGGTTTATCTTTCCTCCCATTTTTGAATCTCACTGACCGGCCTCCCATTTGCAGAACCTAATTGAGATGCATCTGACACAGCCTGGGAAATGTGCTTTTCAGGCTCCCGTCTCTAGAGGTGCAGGGAAGATGGCAGCACAGCAGGTGTGAGTCTGAGGACACCAGACAACAGCCCCCTGTATTTATCTATTTTTATTTTTATTATTTATTTATTTATTTTTAAATATAATTTATTTTTATTTATTTATTTTTAATTTAATTTAATTTAATTTAATTTAATTTAATTTTACTTCTCAAAATATATTGCACTTCGGGCCAGCCCGGTGGCGCACTGGAGAGTGTGCCGCTTGGGAGCGCGGCGGCGCTGCCGCCAAGGGTTCAGATCCCATGTGGAGACCGGTTCCCGCTCACTGGCTGAGCGTGGTGCGGGTGTGACACCGAGGGTTGCGATCCCGTTACCAGTCAGTAAAAAAGACAAAAAGGGGAAAAAAAAAAAAATATATATATATATATATTGCACTTGATTTTCATGCCCCTTTACCCATTCCTCTCCCACCCTCCCCCCCATCATATCTGTGCACTTGACTTAAATAGTTCAAGGAATTTTTGTTGTTATTCTGTTTTCTTGTATTTATATATTTTAAAATTATTCTTTAAAAAAAAGTAAAACAGGACCATGCTAAAAATTCAAATACTGCAAAATAGGGACAGAACAAGCCTCCACCCTATATCTCCTCCTCCTGAGAAGAAATGATAGTTATCAGTTACCTATATATTGCTCTAGAGATATCCTACATATGCATACGTTATGAGTATTTTAGGGGAATCAAGGGTGGACTGTGAGGGCCTTTTTGATGAGCCTACTTGGTTAGGCTACAGTCCCCAGTTACTCAATCAAGCACTAACCTAGGTGCTGCTGTGAAGGTACTTTGTAGATGAGATAGATAACCTAGTTAAGCTGATGGGCCTGATTCAATCCATGGAAAGGCCTCAGAAGCAGGTCTGAGGCTTCCCTGAGAAAAGAAGAAATTTCTCTTGTGGACAGCAGCTTCAGCCCAGGCCCATGAGTTCCTGCCTGCCCTTCCTGACAGCCCACCCTGTAGCTTTTGGGCTTGCCTCGCCAGCCCCCCCACTGCATAAGCCAATTCCTTGCAACACCTCTCTCAATACATCTTTCTCACAGTCCTGCTTCTATAGTTGAACCCTGATATACTTACTTTATCACACATTTATTTATCTCTCTCCATCTGTTAAGTCAGTGTATTTCTGATGCATTTCAAAGTCAATTTTAGCTATCATATACTTCTTTCTAAATACTTAGCATGCATATCATTAACTAGAGTCTGATTTTTTTTACACTTTTCTTTTGATGTTAAAATTACAGAGTAAAGTCATAAAAACGGCAGTTAGGAAGATTCAGGGGTTGGTTCCTCCACTGAAATAACCACTAAGCTGGAAAAAATGATCAGGCTCAACAAATTCAGAACTCTGAAACCTGACCAGACATTTACAGCAAACAGCGGAGTATTTGAGAAAAGGAGAGGCTGCTGAACTTCAGCTGCAGCTGCTTCCCTGACAGCCTTTATTGGAAGATTTAAAGAGATATACACACTTTTTATTTTATTTTATTGATTTGTTTCTTTATTTTTTCATCCAGACATTTAAGAAAATCTTTGTCAGGAAATTAGCTAACCATAGAGATAATGGAACAGAAACCTCAGAGAAGATACACAACAAAAAATACAAACCTTGAAAAATATTTTTTTTTTTTTTGTCTTTTGTCTTTTTCCGTGTCCGGCAACGGATCGCAACCCTCAGTGTTGCCCCCATACTGGACCGGGGACCAGCAAGGGGATCGCAACCCTCGGGGTCGCTCCCGCGCCTTGCTCAGCCAGTGAGCGGGAACCGGTCTGTACGTGGGATCCGAACCCTCGGGCGGGAGCGCCGCCGCGCTTCCCAAGCGGCGCACTTATCCAGTGCGCCACCGGGCCGGCCCACCTTGAAAAATATTTTGCAAAAGTCACTCTATAAATGGAAAACTGCAGCCCTCAATAAGAAACAAAAGGAATCCCTGAAGAGAGAGAAAATCTAATTCCAGTGTACCACATTATGATACTTGAATGTACAATTATAAACAGACAATTATGAAGCATACAAAGAAATAGGAAAACAAGGCTTATTCACAGGGAAAACAAGGTTTTGACAAAAACTATCTCTGAGGAAGCCCATGCATTAGAATTTCTGCTCAAGAACATTAAAGCAACTATCTTAAATGACCCAGTGAGCTAAAGAAAAATATGCACCACAAATTAAAAGAAATCAGGAGAACAATGTATAAACATTAGAGAATGTAAAAAAGAGATAGAAATCACAATAAAGGAACTAAATAGAAATTCTCGAGTTCAGAGGTACAATAGCTGAAATGAAAATTCGCTAGAGGGGTTCACTGGCATATTTGAGCAGACAGAAGAAAGAATCAACAAACATGAAAATAAGGCAGTTGAAATTATGCAGTTTGAGGAGGAAAAAAAAAAAGAATGAGGAAAAATTAACAGATTTGGAGGGACTCGCAGGATACCATCAAGGTACCAACCTGTCCATCTTGGAAGTCCCCAGAAGGAAAAAGAGAAAGAAAGAGACACAAAAAGTATTTGAAGAAATAATGGCCCAAACTCCCCAAATTTAATGAAAGATGTAATCTGTACATCTATAAGGGGTCCTCAAAAATTTCATGGGAAGATTTTTATTCTTTTAATTCTATTTTTCCATGAATTTTTTGAAGTGCCCTCATATACATCCAAGAAGCTCAATGAGCTGCAAAGAGGACAAACTCAAAGGGATCCACACTGAGAAACATTTAAATCAAACCGTCAAGGCCAAAGACAAAGAGAGAATCCTGAAAGCAGCAATAGAGCAGCAACATGTCCTGTACAGGGATCCTCAATAAGATCAACATGAGATCTCATCAGACACTATGGAGGCCAGAAGGCAGGGGGATAACATTTAAAGTGCTGAAGAAACAAGACAAAAACCAAAACAAACATAAAGTGCTGAAGAATAAAAACTATTCATCAAGAATTCTATACCTGGCAAAACTATCCTTCAAAAATTAAGTAGAAATTCAGACATTCCCAGATATATAAAAGCTAAGGGAGTTTGTCATCAGTAGACCTGCCGTACAAGAAATGCTAGGGAAAGTCCTTCAGGCTGAAATAAAAGGACACCAGATAGTAACTAGAAGCCATATAGGGGGTTAAGAAAGCGAGAAACTATCTCAAGAGTTCTTACCACCAGGGCTGGCCGGTTAGCTCAATTGGTTAGAGCATGGTGTTATAACACCGAGGTCAGAAGTTTCAGATCCCTGTACTGGCCAGCCATGGGGAAAAAAAAAAATGAAAAAAGAAACCAGTAAAGGTAACTACATAGGTAAATATAAAAGCCAATATTAATGTACATTTGGTTCATAACTATTCTTTTTTTCTTATATAATTAAAAGGCAAATCCATGCAACAATAATTACAAGTCTATATTAATGGGAATACAATGTATAAAGATGTAATTTGTGATGATAACAATACACAGGGAAAGGGATGGAGATTTATAGGAGCAGCATGTTTATGTACTATTTAAACCAAGTTGGTATTATTTAATTAGATTGTTATAAATTTGAGATGTTAATTGTAATCTACAAAGCAATCCCTAAGAAAATAAATAAAAAATATACAGAAGAGGAAAGAGAGAAATAAAAATGATACACTACAAAAAATCAACTAAATACAAAAAAGAAAAAAGAAAAGGCAGCAATGGAGGATTGAGGGATGAAAACCATACTATGAGACACAGAAAATAAACAGATAAGTGTCAGGAGAAAATCATTTTGAAAACTACAAAACATTACTGAAAGAAATTAAAGAAGACCTAAATGAACAAAAAGACATTCTGTGTTCATGAATTAGAAGACAATATTGTTAAGATGTCCATTCTATCCAAAGCAATCTACACAATCAATGTAATCTGTATTAGTCCATTTCTGTTGCTTATAACTGAATACCTGAAACTGGTAATTTATAAGAAAACAAAATTTATTTCATACAGTTCAGAGGCTAGGTAGCCCACAGTCCACATAGGTTGTCACATGGCAGCTCTCCTTATAAATCCATCAGAACCATGCCCAATATCACCACCTTCAACGGATTAATCCATTCAGGAGGGTCCAGCCCTCACAATCTAATCATCTCTTAAAGTCCTCACCTTTCAATTACCATGGTGGGATTTCCCATCCTCTTAACATTGTTACAATGGAGATTGTTTCCAATACATGAAATTTTGGGGGACACATTTTACCCATAGCACAATCCCTATCAAAATCCCAATGGCTTTTTTTTTGCAGAAATGGAAAAACCCAATCCAAAATTCATGTGGAATCTTTTTCTTTTTTTTTTTTTTTAAGATGACCGGTAAGGGGATCTTAACCCTTGACTTGGTGTTGTCAGCACCACGCTCTCCCAAGTGAGCTAACCAGCCATCCCTATACAGGGATCCAAACCAGTGGCCTTGGTGTTAGCAGCACCACACTCTCCCAAGTGAGCCATGGGCCAGCCCTCATGTGGAATCTTAAAGAACACCAAATAGCCAAACAATCTTGAAAAAGAACTCAAGAATAGTTGGAGGACTCACACTTCTTGATTTCAAAACTTCCTACAAAGCTACAATAACCAGACAGTGCAGTACTAGCATAAGGATTGACATATTGATCAATTAAATAGAATCGAGAGCCCAGAAATAAACCCTAACATCTAGGGTCAACTGATTTTCAACAAAAGTGCCAAAACCATTCTATGGGGAAAGAATAATCCCTTCAACAAATAGTTCTAAGAAAATGGGATATCCACATGCAGAATGAAGTTGGACCTTTGCCTGACTCCATATCCACAAATTTACTCAAAATAGATCAAAGACCTAAACTTAAGGGGTAAAACTCTTAGAAGAAAATATAGGTGAAATATTTATAAACTTGGATTTGGCAAATATGACACCAAAAGCAAAGAAAAAGTAGGTAAATTGTATTTCATCAAAATTTAAAAATTTTGTGCATCAAAGGACCCTATAAAGAAAGTGGAAAGACAACCCACAGAGTGGGAAAGAATATTTGCAAATCGTGTATCTGATAAGGGTTTCAAATCCAAAATACACAAAGAACACCTACAACTCAGCAACAAAAAGACAAACAACCCAATTAAACAATGGGAAAAGGACTTGAATAGAATTTTTTCCAAAGGAGATAAGCATATAGCCAATAAGCACATAAAGAGATGCTTAACATCATTAGTCATTAGGGCAATGCAAATCAAAACCACAGTAAGATACCACTTCAAATCTGTTAGAACGACTATTAAAAAACAAAAATGAAAACTAAAACAGCTATAATTTAAAAAGAAAAGAACATGTTGGTGAGGTTGTGAAGAAACTGGAACTCTCATACATTGCTATGGGAATGTAAAATGGTGCAGCCATTCTGGAAAACAGTTTGGCAGTTCCTCAAAAAGTTAAGCATAGAATTAACGTATGACCCGGTAATTCCACTCCTTGATAAATACCTAAAGGAATTGAAAACAAGGACTCAAACAGATACTTGTACACCACTGCTCATGGCAGCATTACTCACAATAGCCAAAAGACAAAAAGTGGAAACAGCCCAAATGTCCATCAACAGATGAACAGATAAGCAAAACATACTATAAAGTATTAACACATGCTGCAACATGGATGAACCTTGAATACATCATGCTATGTAAAATAAGCTAGATACGAAAGGACAAATATTAAATGATTCCACTTACGTGGAATATCTAATTAGGAGTCTGGCTCCTGGTTGAAAACCTATATGTGGTCTTTCGGGCCTGCCCATGTGCAATACCAAGGCTTTCCCTGGCAGACGCAGGGCGGAGCTGCCCTCCGCATGCAGAGGTGGAGCACAGCAGAGCATCGCAGCCTCAGAAAGGAGCTGTGGTCTGGACTCAGCCCCCTGCTGGCCATTCTCTTTGCATATTTGCATTCCTAGCTCCTGCGTCTTCATTCCTTGGTCCTTTACCTGACACATTGGACAGAGGTCTTTCTCAGGTGCCTGTGCTGAGAGGCCTTACTGGGGGGAGGTGGGAACCTAGAGACACTTTCTCCACTGTGACTCAGGACCCAGGACTTTTCCACTCTGAGACTTCCTCTTGGTCCATAAAACTGCCAGAGCCTTTTGGTGGGGCTCCCTCCACAGTAAAACACCCCCACATCTGTGCTGATCCACCTGGCCTTGACCCGTGTGTTGTTTCATGGGGGCAATTATAGAAGGGGGAGTTGATGTCATTTCTGGTTTTAGCCTCTTGCTCATACTATCACTATCAGTAAGTGATTAAAGGTTTAACTCTTTCATTTTTAGCTTGTTGCTTTAAATCAACTACTCCAACACCTGGTAGCTCAGCGTTCTCTCTCCCAGGCCAGCTGAGCTCCTGACATCTAGAATAGGCAAATTCATAGAGACACAAAGCAGATTAGAAGTTACCAGGGATTAGGGAATTGGGGAGGTCTCGCTTGGTGGGTATGGAGTTTCTGTTCTATGAACAGATGATGAAAAATGTTGGGTATAGATATGGGTGATGGTTGCACAGCATTGTGAATGTAATTAATGCCAGAAAATTGTGCACTTAAAAATGGTTAAAGCGGTATATTTTTTGTTACATATATTTTACACAATAAAAAATGGGAAAAATTACATAAAATGAAATGCACAAATATTAGCTTGCATATGCTCTGTTTTGACAAAAAGATACACCTGTGTAACTCAAAACCTTTCAAGACATAGACCATTACCAGAACCCCAGAAAGTGTCCTCATACCCTTTTCCAGTCAATCTTGGTCTCCAATCTCCCAGAGCAATCCACTATTCTGATTTTTTTCCAAAACCCGTTTATTTTACTTCTAAAACTTCATAGAAATGGAATAATATGGTAAGCTTTCTTTGGGTAAGGCTTCTGTCACTCAGCACAATGTTTCTGAGACTCATCTGTGTTGTGGGTTGCAGTGATTCATTCCTTTCTGTTACTGGAAGTGCTCCAATGAATGAACTTACTATGGTGTGGTTAACATTTTCCCATTGCCGGCTACTAGGGCTGTTTCCTGTTTGGGACTACTATGAATAAAATAGTTATGAACACTATTATACAAGTCTTTTGGTGAAAATATATTTTCTTTTCTCTTGGGACCACGGGGTCATAGAGTAGATGTATGTTAAGTTTCACAAGAAACTCCCAGACTTTTTCCCAAGGTGGTTGAACCAACAATGTGTGAGAACTCCAGTTGCTCCATATCCTACAGATATTTGACATTGTTGGCCGTTTTAATTTTAGCCATTCTGATGAATGTGTAATATGGTGTGTAATGAATAGGTAATGTAGCTTAAATTTACATTTCCCTGATCACTAACAATGTTGAGCATTTTTGAGTTTATTAGTTATTCATATGTCTTCCTCAGTCAAAGTGTCTTGTTCTAATCTTTTGCCTTTTTTTTTTTTTTTAAGTGTCTGGCTGGTACAGGGATCAAACTCTGGAACTTGGTGTTATGAGCACCATGCTTTAACTGACTGAGCCAACCATATTTTTAAATTTAGTTGTTGGTCTCTTTACTATTGAGTTGTAAGATTTTAAAAATATATTATGGGTACTAGTCCTTTTTCAGATATATGTTTTATGGATATTTTTTCCCAGTGTGGATTAGCTGTTTATTTTCTTAATGGAGCTTGTTGGTGAGCAGGAATTTTGTTGTTGTTGTTGTTTGTTTTCTTAATTCGATTTTATTTATATTTATTTTTGTGGGGTACAGTGTGTTGTTTGAATACATGCATAAACTGCACACTGATTCACTTAGTGTAAAGAGCACAGTTTTGTCCCCTAATCTTCTCCCCCCCCCGCCCCCCCAGCCTCTGGTAACCATTATTCTACTCTGTAATTATTTTTTTAAACACACAAAGATCAACATCCTTACTGCAAAAAGACCTCTTAAAAACGAATTAGAAAATACTAAACAGAAATTTGATGAAGGACGTAAGCAGATAAATCACACACCCCAAAGAAATACATGTGGTTAATAAGTACATTCTAGGATCTGATTGCAGGTAGGGGCAGGGCTGGCCCCACCCCTATCTCAGGATCCTGGGCATCAGCTGGGTCCATTACTGACCTGGATGTGTGGCAGGGGCGGGCTTGAGGCCCACAGCCCGGTCTCAGCACACCCGGGTGTCATGTGTCGGGCTGGCTCTGCTGCTGCAAGAGTTTTTACTTTAACAAAGTTTCATCTACCAACTTTTACTTTATTGTTATTATCTGTGACCTAGAAAACTTTTATCTACCCCCCAAATCCTGGCGATATTATTCTGTTTTTTCTCTAAAAGCCTTATGGCTCTAGTTTTTATGTTTAGGTCTATGAGTCATCTTGAATTAATTTTGAATTTTTGTATGGTATGACTTAGGAACTGGAGTTCATTTTTTCCCCATAAGGACATACAGTATTCATTCTAGAACCATTTGTTGAAAAGTCTCTCCTTTCTTCTTTGGATTGTTTTGGGCCTTTGTCAAAATTCAATTGATAATAGAAATATGGATGTATTTTTTGACTTTCTGTTCTGTTCCGTTGATCTGTTGATCCTCTGCCAGTGCCACATGGGCTTGATTACTGTATTTTTATAGTAAGTCTTAAAGTAAGACAGTAAGTTCTCTTTGCTCGTCATTTTCAAGATTGCTTGGAATATTCTAAGTTCTTTGAATTTTCAGACAAATTTTAGGATTATGCTGCCAGTTTCCACAAAAATCCTGTTGGGGTTATGACTGGACTGTGTTCAATCTGTAGATCTGGGGTTGGCAAACTATGGTCTGTGGCAACCAGCCACCCATTTTGTGAATAAAGTGTTATTGGAACACAGCCCTACCTATTTATTTTTATATTATCTATGGCTCTACATTATACACTCACTCTACAACAGCAAAGCTGGATAGTTACAACAGAGGCCATATGACACACAAGCCTAAAATATTTACTATTTAACCATTTTGAAACTATAAGCCAATCCACGCTATAGATCTCTTCCAGTTAACGAATATGATTTTTTCTCCATTTATTTAAATGTTCCCTAATTTCTCTCTGCAACATTTTGTAGTTTTCAGTGTAGGAGTCTGGCACAGCTATTGTTAAATGTATTACTAGTAACTTCATGGTTTTTTGGACACTACTGTCAATGGAAATGTTTTTAAATTTTATTGCCAATTGTTTACCCCTAGTATGTTGTATAGTAACTTGTGTCTTGGAATTAAGTCTACACACACACTTTATTATTTGTTCTGTGTTTGCCCTGTTCATTTGTTTGTTCTATGTCTCCTTTTCTGTCCTCTAATACTATCTGCATTTGTTTTAAAATTCCGCTGTCATTTATCTATTCTTTTTAGCTGTACCTCTTTGCATATTTTAGTAGCTGCTCTAAGGAATCACAACATACATCCTTAACTTTTTAAAGCATCCTCAGAGTTAACTTTGTATTATTTCCTATAAAATATGAAAACTTTGCAACCAAGCTGTCCACTTAGCTAGTTTTCAAATGTATTACATCACATGCATTCATATACAATGTAAATCCCACAAGATAATGGTATAATTTTTGTTTCAAACATTTCGATGAATTCTGCTTAGTTTTATGTGCTATGTAAATAGCATTTTATATTTCGATGCTCTTTATTTCTTCCTAAAGATCTGGTTTTCACCTAGTATCAGTTCCCTTCAGCTTGAAGAATTTCTGCTAGCCCTTTTGTAGTGAAGATATAAGAGTGATAGCTTCTTTTAATTTTTTCATCTGGAAATCTGTTTAGTGTTCATTCCTGAGGAATATTTTTATTGGAAATGGAATTCTGGATTGTCAATTTTTTCTTTCAGCACTTTAAAGATGTTTCCGTTTTCTGGCTTCCGTGTTTCTGATGTGACATTAGCGGTCGTTTCAAGTTTTTTTCTTTTACATGTAACATATGGTTTTCCTCTTGCTGCTGTTGGGAGACAATTCATGATTCTCTCTGTTCCCTCCTGTCTAGGTAGAAACAGCAAATATTCTCAGATATATTTACATTCCAGGATAGTAAAAAATAGAATAATCTCCTTTTCCTTCTCAGAGATTTGCTTACATTGTAGGGTAATAGTGATAATGTCTTTATCTGGAGTAGAGAATGGGCAGGTTTGCCAGCAGCCCTCTTATATAATAGGACGTCCCCAAGTTCAGTGTTGCTCAGCTCTGACCTAGACCCACTGCATGTGCAGCCTCCACCTGGGCCCACCTGTGCCTCACCCCCAGGGACTCGGGAAGCAAGGGAAACTGATGCCAATATAAAGCTTATGTTGCCTGCTGTGCCATAGTAATACAATGTCTAAATCCACTGGGCTTACTGACACCTCACAGCAGAATCCGTGGAGTGTGGCCGTGCAGCCTCAGGAGCTGCTTGACTACCTGCAGTTAAAGAAACATTTTTTTTTTTGGTTTTCAGCAGTATCCAAGCGTATCCAATCAAGGTATCCAAGCGTCGGGGGTTTTGTTTGTTTGTTTGTTTTTCAGATTTTTGTTTTGTTTCGTTGATATTTATGCTGCTTGAGGTTGGTTGACCTTATCAAATCTGTAAATTTATATTTTTCACCAAATTTTGGAAAATTTTAGCCATTAATTCTTTACATTTTTTTTAACCCTCTCTCTCCTCTGTTCTCTTCTCTCCTCCCCTCCTGTCCTTCTGGGACTCACATTACATGTATGTTAGACCTTTTATCAAATCTGTAAATTTATATTTTTCACCAAATTTGGGAAAATTTTAGCCATTAATTCTTTACATTTTTTTTTTAACCCTCTCTCTCCCCTGTTCTCTTCTCTCCTCCCCTCCTGTCCTTCTGGGACTCACATTACATGTATGTTAGACCTTTTGATATTGTCCCACAGATCCTCAGGGTTCTGTCTTATTTTTATTTTCCCTGTTCTTCAAGTTAAATGATTTTTATTGATCTGTCCTCAAGTTCATTTACTAACTTCACTGTCATCTGCACTCTGTTGTTAAGCCCAATCCAGTAAATTTTTTATGTTAGGCATCACATTTTTCATTTGTAGAATTTCCTCTTGGTTCTTTTTATAATTTCTACTTCTCTGCCATTCCCTATCTTTTTATTCATGGTGAGAATATTTTTCTTTATGTCAGTGATCAGCAAAGGACAGTCTATGGGCCTAATCTGGCTCACTGTCTGTTTCTATAGTTAGAGTTTTGCTGGAACACAGCAGCGCCCATCTGTTCATGTGTTGATTACAGCTGCTTTCACACTACAACTGCAGAGTTGTGGACAGAGATTCCATGTGGCTCACAAAGTCTAAATTATTTACTACCTGATCATTTACAGAAAAAGTTTGCTGACTTTTGCTTTACATCATCAGGTATAATTATGACTGCTTTAAAACTGTGGTCTGCTGATACAATATCTGAGTCACCTTGGGATTGGTCTCTAAAGATTGTCTCCTCTATTGAGAATGGGTCACTTTTTGGGGGGTTTTCATGGTTGAGTAATTTTTTATTTAACATGGACATTGTGAAAAGTTATACTGTAGAGATTCTAAACTGTTTCATTACTCTGAAGAGTGTGGTTATTTGTCTCATTTTAGTAGGCAACCAACCCCCTGACTTAGTTGAACCCAAACTTTAGATTCTGTCTTTTGAGTGGCAGTTCAAATCTCACCTCAGTTCTTTACTTTATGCATTGCTGGGCTGCTTTAAGTCTGCCTGTGCATGTATGATTTAGCAATAAGCCAGAGATTGGGAAATAGTTTATACACAGAATTTGGAAATGCTTCTCCTTGGCTCCTCTTTTTTCCAGAATTCCTCCCTCACTTGCCTGCAGCTATAGTCTGCCTGAACTCTGACCTCTGATTTCTCAGGTTAGGAAGACTGCAGGATTTTTATTGAAGTTTTAGCCACCCCACATCCCATGGACTTTTGCTTATCCTCTGGCTAAAAGCTATGAAAATGGGAAATTCATTCCAAGTTGGTCATTCCCCAGGGGTTGACTCCCCTCCAGAATCTGACCACTTTTGTCCACTCTCTGATATCTTACAGTCATTGCTTTCTGCTTCGTTTTATTTTGTTCACAGTTTCTAGTTGTTTTCTGCAGAAGGGTAAGTTCCAGTAGGAGCCCACTCTGCTGCAACAAAACCAGAACCCCTGTAAGTCTCTCTGAACTGTTGGTATCTCATTCCTGTTTTTTTCTTTTCTTGTAACTTAGTTCCTTAAGAAACTGGATGATTTGGTCCTGTAGGGCTTCCACTATTGTGTTTTCCACTGTGCATCCCACGATGTCATTTTATTTTCAAAAATACTTCACCATATTTGCCTCAGGTCTCTCTTTCTCTTTTTAAAACAATAGAATGCAACCAACACAGATGCATTCTTTCTGTGCGATGTTGCCTTGATTGGATATTCCATGATGTATCTGTCCACACTCCTACTACTGTTTCAGTCTTATGCTTGTGTAATTCACCTTGAATATGCTCCTTTATACAACTATATAACCAAACATGAAGTAGAATTGCTTTGTCAAATGGTACATTTATTTATATTTTTATTTATGTTGCAATATTGACCTCCAAGAGCTCATCCCGATTTACCCTCCCAGGGTATCTTCCACCACACAGATTTTTGCTGTATAGATATTTTTTAAAGTGTGTGTATTCATTTCCAAGGACTGCCATAATAAATTATCACAAACTGAGTGGATTAAAACTACATAAGTTCATTCCCTCACAGTTCTGGAGCAGGAAGTCTGAAATCAAGGTGTCGGCAGGTTGGTTCCTACTGAAGGCTCTGCGGGAGAGTCTATTCCATGCCTCTCTCCTGGCTTTGGGGGCTGCCATGCTCCTTGGTGTCCCTTGGTGTAAAACTACTCAACCATGCCAGTTGTTGGGTTCTTTTACCTGCCGGTAATCCTGCACCGACTGGACTGATTGTTGAGCTAGGGCTGGGTCTGGAGCTCCCAGATCCCTCAAGCCCATTCACAGACCAGGTCACAAACCCTTCATATGCCAGGTTGGGTCACCAGACCCCTTCATGCACATCCATGGTAACCAGCCAAAAGGTCCTTGGAGCCATATGTTTGAAAGCATAGCTATGCAGGGCAGATGCCCAAGGCAGACACCTGCCTGCCTCCTTCACTAAAACTCCTCTCTTCTCTCTCTCTTTCTCTGTCTAGAACACAAGAATAGCAACAAAACTAAAAAGATACATTGGCGCACATGTGCACCAACTCCACCCCCACACACAATTTGCTTACAAAGAATGCTGCCCCACCCCCAACTGGACCCGAGGCAAGGGCCCTGACCAAACTATTCTATTTTCCCCCAAATCCACCCCTTCAGGGTCCTTGCCATACAATCTACATATTCAGAATCCTCCACGATGTTCCCTTAGTGAGGATAAATGACCCTTACATTTACATACTACACATTCCATCCCAGTCCCAAAAGTCTAGCTTGTTGCAGCACCAACTCAAAAGTCCAGAGTCCAAAGTCTCCTCTGAGACCAAAGGCTGAAATGCTTCCAGCTGTGAACCTGTAAAGAGTCAAAAACAAGTTTACCTACTTCCAAGATACAGTGAGACAGACATTGGGTACACGTTCCCACTCCAGAAGGTAAAAAAAGAAAGGAAAACAGTCCCCAAACAAATCCAGAACCCAAACAGGGCAAACGTTAAGCACACTGGGGCATCTGGACTCCTAAAGCATTGGGCAACCTCGCTCCTACAGCTCTGCCAAGTGCAGCCTATTGAGCTGCCTGGTGCCCGTGGCTTCTCCAGACTGGCGCTGCACACTGCCAGTAGCCCTATGGTTCCAGGCTCCTGGCAGCTGTCCTGCCATCCTGGCTCCACTAGACATTTCCTCAGTGGGGGTTCTCTGTGGGGGCTCCAATCCCACTTTTCTGTTTAACTTTGCTCTAGTAGATGACCTCTGTGGTGGCTCTGCCCCTGCGGCAGTTCTCTGCCTGGGCTTCCAGGTTTTTCCATACATCCTCTGGAATCTGGGTGGAGGCTGCCATATCTCCACTGCTCTCACACCCTGCCAGCCTGCAGACTTAACACAACGTGAACACCACTGAGGTTTTCAGCTTTTTTTCTTCTGAGATGCTGAGGCAGGATTGCTCCAGCCAGAGCGGCTGGGATGCAGGGAGCAGTTTGCCCTCAGGTCTGTCCTCCAGGGACAACTTGGTCCTTCTAGGATGGGAGGGGTGCTCTCCCAAACTTCTCAAACACCCTCAGGGCCTTTTCATTGTCTTAGTCATTAGCATCTAGCTGCCCCACCACCAAGCTAATGTCTTTAGCAAACAGTTCATCTGCTTCACCCATGTGTTTTTTTCTGGCTTTTGAATTACCTCAATCAGCTCGGCTTACACCAGCTACTCAGTCTCAGACAGTTTTGCAGCGTTTGCCCACACAGTTCAAACAGCCGCATTTTCCCAGTCCATCAAGGAGTGGCTGCCCTGCCCCTGTGCGTATCTGTGGCTTTTCTGTAACTGCTGCCACAGAGACAGTCATGCAGTAACAGCGACTAACTTTTCCACCTTTTCACCAGGTGAAAACATACTTGAAATTCTTCAGGGGCACCTGTCCTCAGGTCATCTGCCCACCTGCATGTGGCACTCTTTTCTCAGGTTTTATGGTACCCAGCTGGCCATCAGGTTTAAGTGCACCCTCCAAGCCTTTTGCCTTCAGACTAATGCAACATGCATTTACTACAGTCTCTAAAGCACATTACCCCATCCACCCCCAGGTCCCATAGCTGGAGCTGCCAGGGGCTCTCCCTGTTTCTGATGCTTTACTATCTCAATTTCTCATGCCTGGAGGGGCATGGTTTCCCCAACTCACCACTGAGTTGGCAGTCTTCCCTGGTGTGAGAGGCAGGAGTGGCCAGTCGCTGCACGTCATCCTCCAGGACATTTATCTGTGCTTCCAACAACTCTGCTTTCTGCCACAAATCTCAATCAGTTTTCAGCATAGTTAACAGTACACAGGCTCTGGTCAGCAGAAAAGTGGCCACTGGGTACCACATGCTCAAGGACAGCCACATTTCCTCCCCCTCCCAAGGGGTTTTGCGTTGTAGTACCTGGTCTATACTGCCTTGCAGTACCATGTGCAGCAACCAGATCCCAGTCAACAGGAAGGTGGTCATAGGGCAGAGCATATTCAAAAGTAGCCACGTTTCCTCCTTCTTCCAAGGGCTTTTAACTCCTGTACCTGCCAGAATCCTGCCACAGACTACGCCAAATGTGGTGCTACAACTAAGGCTAGGGCTAATGTCTGATGTCTGTAATCCTGTCAACATTGCCAATTGTAGTGCTCTTAATCCTGTTCATGATGCCAATTGTCTAGCTACACAACCATGCCGGTTGTCAGGCTCTTTTACCTGCAAGTAATCCTGCACTGACTGGGCCGATTGTTGAGCTAGGGCTGGGTCTGGAGATCCCGGATCCCTCAAGCCCATTCACAGACCAGGTCACAAACCCTTCATATGCCAGGCTGGGTCACCAGACCCCTTCATGCATGTCTATGAGCTAGGTAACCAGCCAAAAGGTCCTTGGAGCCATATGTTAGAAAGTGTGCCTATGCAGGGTGGATGTCCAAGGCAGACACCTGCCTGCCTGCTTCACTAAAACTCCTCTCTTCTCTCTCTCTCTCTCTCTCTCTCTCTTTCCCTAGAACACAAGAATAGCAACAAAACTAAAAAGATACATTGGCGCACATGTGCACCAACTCCACCCCCACACACAATTTGCTTACAAAGAATGCTGCACCACCCCCAACCGGACCGAGGCAAGGGCTCCAACCAAACTATTCTATTTTCCCAACACTTGGCTTGTAGACAAATCATCCGAATCTCTGCCTCCATCTTCACAGGCATTGTGCCTTGTGTCTGCCTGTGTGTCTCATGTCTGTGTCTTCTCCTCTTGTGAGGACCGTCTTCATCCTCTGTCCACACTGGCTATTTCTGCTGAGATGGTTGACCTTATGCACGTGTCACCTGCCTCATCTCTCCAGCAAGGGTCTGTTTACTATGCCTTTGCTGTTTTCTACAGAGCATGCTTTTCTTTAACATTTTATTTTGTTTTTTTTAATTGACAAATAAAATTGCATATATTTATCACATACAACATGATGTTTTGAAATAAATATACATTGTGGAATGGCTAAATCAAGCTAATTAACGTTCTAGCTGTTTCATTCAGGGAGAGATTCGGCCATGAGCATGGAGTGTCCACCTGACCAGCCTTAGCAGTCTCCTCTCCTGTTCCCTCACCTGTTTAGAGGTTGAACCGACACAGCGTGGCACAGGGCTCCCAGCAAACAAAAACAGATGTTCACCATAAATTGAAGTAATGCCCTCTTTTCTAAGAGCAGGACTGACACCACTTAAGATAGCCCCTCCATTGTGTGAAAGTTAGGCGTGAATGTGGGGGTGGGATGGGAAGAGCTCCGCTAACTGCAAAATTAGCTCATGCACTGTTGGTTTGCTTGCATTGGCTAGTACCTCTTGGCGTGGTGATTGGGCAACCAAGTTGCCATGCTTGCAGCTTTAAAAACCGAGAACAAAGGGGGCCGGCCCGGTGGCGCACTGCTGTAGTGCGCCGCTTGGGAAGTGCGGCGGCGCTCCCGCCGAGGGTTCGGATCCCACATACAGACCGGTTCCCGCTCACTGGCTGAGCGAGGCGCGGGAGCAACACTGAGGGTTGCGATCCCGTTGCCGGTCCCGGTCCGGTACGGGGGCGACACTGAGGGTTGCGATCCGTTGCCGGACACGGAAAAGGACAAAAAAAAGGAAAAAAAAAGAAAACAAAAAGCCCGGGGCCGGCCCGGTGGCGCACTGCTGTAGTGCGCCGCTTGGGAAGTGCGGCGGCGCTCCCGCCGAGGGTTCGGATCCCACATACAGACCGGTTCCCGCTCACTGGCTGAGCGAGGCGCGGGAGCAACACTGAGGGTTGCGATCCCGTTGCCGGTCCCGGTCCGGTACGGGGGCGACACTGAGGGTTGCGATCCGTTGCCGGACACGGAAAAGGACAAAAAAAAAAAAAGGAAAAAAAAAAAAAAACCGAGAACAAAGATGGTTCAGGGCTGCACCTTGAATTGGCTGGGGTGGTCTGGCTGCTGGAAATAAAAATCTTTTTCTCTTTTTCTATATCTGTCTCCAAGGGTGTTTTTTTCTCCCAACACCTGTAACAAAATCACATTGTTAGCATGAACCACAGGCATGATCAAGGTCTCAGGTATGCAAGACACTCTTATCAGGCAGGACATTCCAAGAGCCCAGAGGTTATCTCCCAGGAACTGGTCAAGGGCCAATCCTTTCTTTGCTGTGTTCAGGATTTGAGCGACCCAATTGACAAAGTTAACCCTTTATTACACATACCTATTCTGTGATAATCCACATTTCCTGAGAAGAGAGGGCATGTCTACCCCACTCTTCAGAGATGGGATCTGCAAAGCAAACATGTACCTTGAATGAGGCAGACTAACTTACCTAACTGGTTGCTTTGAGAGACGAAATCGAGCTTGTCCAGTGCAGCCCCTCCTAGGCTCGCGCTGGCAGCTGCACCTGCTTGCTCTCTGTCACATTATACGTTGAACACACCAGACCCACTCCAGCCTGAGGGCTTTGTCCCTGCTGTTCCCTCTGCCTGTGATACTCTTCTCCCCTGTACCTCCATGGCTTCCTCCGTCCCTTTATTAGAGCTTTACTAAACTTAGCAGGGGCCAGTGGACGTTTGTCTAGTAACTCAGTGGCCACAATTGTTTACATTGGGATGGAGCTGAGAGGCCAACTTGATGACCAGTTCTGGGATGCGTTCACTGGCCGTTCAAGTCTAAGAAAAAAACCGAGCTCAGCCATCTCACTGAAGGGGATGTGCGGCCTTGAGTCAAAAGAAGAGCATGTCCTCTCCGCAGCCCTGGTCTTGCCCACTGTTTGCAGAGCCAGCTCCAGCAGTGGCCTCTTCTGTTAATTTTCTTTCATTTGTTGGCACTGAACAAGGCCCACGCAGTGACCATATGAGACTGAGGATGGTATTTTACATGGTGCAGAAAGAGTTCAATGGGGAACTCACACATCTGTGATAAATGGAATTGTGGTGGAAAAGGCTAGTAGTACCCCGTGGCCACCCTCCCCTTCAACTCTTAGTAAAACTTTGACCCTTGGGTTTTAAAAAGGTTCATGAAGGCCCAATCTTGTGGAAAAATAGACTACAGACTCATAATTTAAAAGCTAGATTTTGAGGTTCAGAGAAGGGAGCTGTATCAGAGAAGAAAGACACATGCTCCCCACCTGAAGGTGGCACCCGGGTCTCAGTTCCTTAACACATCAGAACAACAGGTTTCCTTCTATGTCTGAATTTTCCCAAGACCTCCTCCAAAATCTGCCTTGTGGTCAGTCAGTAGGGGAGATGAGACAGCAGAGAGGGCAAATGACATATAAGATTATTTTTGTCAAATTCCTTCTTTTTCTTTTCTTTTCTTTTCTTTCTTTCTTTTTTCTTTTTTTTTGGTGACTACCTGAAGACATCAGTTACATTTCAGTAAGCCTTGTTTATTACAAACAAACAACTGAACAAAAATTTAAAAATCATTTAACCATGAATGGACTCCATCCCCACCATGTCTTGCAACCAGCTGGAAATATTTCAGAAGATAAATAGTACAAAGAAAGAAAGAAAACTTCCATCTCTGAGGGCTGGAAATAGCTCGGGGAAGTCTGATTAATTTCATACCAAGTGCTCATACTTAGAAATCAAAGTCAATAAGTGTTTCAACCATCTCCATGAACTTCTCTTTAATTTACAAAGGGCAACTCTGTGCATGTCTGGCAAAGGCCTTCTTCTTGGTGGTTACCCTGTATGGAGTCCCATGGTAATGCAGGGTATCACATGGTGAGAATGGCAAGAGCTCTCCCATGTGCTCCATATAGAGCCACCAGTCCATGCCCATGATAACTCACTACTCCATACATGGATTAATCCGTTCATGAAAGCACAGTCCTCATGTTCCAATCACCTCTCAAAGGCCCCGCCTTTCAAATATCATAATCAGATTTCCCACTCTCTTAACACTGTTGCAATGGGGATCAAGTTTACAAAATATGAACTTTGGGGGATCACATTTGACCCCAACAAGCATGTTGTTTCCTTGAGCCAGAGGGAAGATAAAAATGCATTTGTGGGGAATAACTGTGGGCGAAGTTATTTTCAACACGAGAATTTCCTATCACTGATGCCTTTGGATATAAACCACCACAGTAAAAGAAGGAGTAAGATAAAATAGAGATTTCCTTTATAGGGATTTTACCTGATGTAGTGAGTAGGATTGTGACCCCAAGAAGATATGTTAAAGTCCCCCAGCATGGGTGAATGCGATCTTATTTGGGAATAGGGTCACTGCAGATGTATTCAAGTTAGACGAGGTCATACTGGATTGGGGGGCATTTAGCTCAGTTGGTTGAAGCACAGTACTGATAACACAAAGGTCAAAGGTTTGGATCACTGTACTGGCCAGCCACCAAAGAAAAAAAAAGAAAAACCAGAGACACAGAAGCACACTGGCAGACACAGGGCACAACGCCTGTGAAGATGGAGGCAGAGATCAGGGTGATGCATCTACAAGCCAAGGGACACCCAGGAGCACGACAACACCAGCAGCCAGGAGAGAAGCATGGACCAGGCTCTCCCCCAGAGGCTTCAGCAGGAACCAACCTGCTGACACCTTGGTTTCAGACTTCCTGCTCCAGAACTGCGACAGAATACATTTCTGTTGTTTAATTTTGAGGTGCATGATAGAAAAAGACTAGATTTCTTTGAAGAGATTGTTGGTAGAAATATGCACATTAAAGATGATTCTATGAGGGATCAGAAGGAAGTAAGGAGAGCTGTAGAGAAAGTTTCTGTCATCTTAGAGAACACATATATCATCATGAATAGAATGTTGGTACTGCAGCCTGGTATGTAAATGTTAAAGTTGCTTCTAGTGAGGCCTTAGAAGGAAATTACGAACATGTTACTGGACACTAGAGAAAAAGTAATCCTTGTTATAAAGTGGCATAAACTTGGCTCAGTTGTGTTGTGTTCTTAGTCAGAAAGTAGAATTTGTAAGGGATATTTAGGTGAGGAGATTTCCAAGAAAAGTATGGAAGGTGCAGCCTGGTTTCTTCTTGCTGTTTATAGTAAAATGGTGAGAAAAAAGAGATAAGAGGAGGAATGAACTGTTAAGCGAAAATGAATCAGAACTTGATGATTTTTCAAAATTTTCATCCTCTCCATATTGCAGAAGATGCTAAGGCATCGTCTGAAGAGAAAAATCAAGGATGTGGGTGGCAATTTTCTGCTGGTGAGATTAACATGTGACTCAGATCCAATCGTGACCAGCAGAAGACGGGAATAGAGATGGGTTTATCCAAGATGAATCTGTGGAGAACCCTCATGTTTAATGGTGTGGATCCCCTTGACATAAACAGAAGACCCACAAGGGTTTGGAGAATGTTACACCACCAAAAATACTGCTGGCTTGGACTGAGGGAGACAGAGACAGGATGAAATGAAAGAAGGCTATCAGACTTCTGGAATTCTCTAAGTAAGAAAAGGGCTGATAGAACTACTCATCTGCAAACATGCATGACCCCTCAAGAAAAGGGAAGGATGACTCCGAGGACAGCTCAGAGGTTGGCAGGGCTGACAGGGGGTTCACCTCTGTGCACCCAGAGGCTGGGGCTGATGGAAACTCCATGAGCCCAGAGGAAGAAGCATCAAGCCATAGAGTATGATTCTCAGGACTTGAAACCTAATTGAATTTGCCCTGCTGGGATTTGGACTTGCTTGGGACCTGTGGTTTCTCCATTTCTTCCAACTTCTCCCTTTGGAAATGGGAATGTTGATCCTATGTCTGTCCCACTATTCTTTTTCAGAAGCTGATGACTTGTTTTCTAGGTTTACAGGTGTGCAGATAGAGAGAAATTTTGAACCCAGGATAGACTATACCCAGAGTCTCCTTCTTGCCTGATGTTGATGATTTAGAAGATGAGCTTTGGAAATTTTTGAGTTGGTGATATTTGAATGAGAGTTTGTAGTTTGAGTTGATGATGGAATGGGTTAAGACTTTGGGGATGTTGGAATGGGATGAATATACACAGCATATGAAGAGATTATGTATTTTGGGGATCCAGAGAGCAGACTGTTGTGGGTAGAATCATATACCTCAAAAAGATATGTTGAAGTCCTCTTGTTTTAAGCCTCTCACTTTGTGGTAATTTGCGATGGCAGCCACAGGAAACTGCTACAGTTTTCTGCATGAAAGCGGTTGTCAGCAGGAGGCCCAGCTCCAGGTAGGCACTAGCATACAGGATGGGATGCTGGCCCCTTAGATGATAACTTCTAGGAGCAAGGTGAAGATCTCAGTCCTGAAGAGCCTTGGTCCTGGGCTGCCATGAGCTATCTGGGCTCTGGGATGAAAATGGGGAATGAGGCAGAGATTATGACTTGCCCCCAATAGCCGTTGTCCCCTACTGCTGTAGCAATAGAACCCTTGATCTTCAGCTTGGCGCATGGCCACTCATAATACAGGTTACATCTCAGCCTCTCTTGTGGATAGATGTTGCCATGTGACTAAGTTCCTACCAGTGAGACTTGAGCACATGTAACATGTATTAATGTCCTTTAAGGTGCAGGATTGCTCTTTCCTCCCCCTTTCCCTTTTCCTTCTTCCCTGTGACTGCGATTGGGTGTGGCAGTGTGCCATCCGGTACCTTCCGGCCTGAGGAATACCCTTGGGATGGTGGAGCAGCAAGATGGAAGGAGGCTGGGTCCCTGGCACTCGGCGCTGTCCCACCAGCCCAGACTTCTCACACCCAGAAGGTTCTGAAATAAGCTCCTATCTTATTCAAGCTCCCGTTTTTTTTTGTGTTTCTATTACACATAGCCAAAACTATATTCTAACATATATAAAGACCTAGAACTACAGGATGAAATCAAGGCCAGATGGCAGTGGCAGGGAATAGGGGGAGGGGGAAGGGAGCAGCTCTGCCTGAAGCGGCAAGTGGCCTCAGTATAGGAAGAGTGCAGCTGCAGGAGCTGCCCAAGCAGGTAGGCCTTTGCTGCACATCTGAAAATAGAGCTGAGGGGTGCCAACAGGTACTAAAGGAGTAGGAGTGGATTGGGGACAAGCAGGATCATACATCTTCCTGGCCACATACACCATGTTATGCCCTAGAACCTCTCAGGCCCTGTGGTCCTGAGTTTTCCAACTGCAAATGTAAAAAAGGATTTAGAGACAAATCCTAATGAAACAGAGGAGAAAACAGCAGAGAGTATTATACCTTATCCCTGTGTGTGTGTGCATGCATGTACACATGCCTGTGTGTGTACTGTGTTGCTAAGAAAATGTATTCCTTACTACAGATCTTGGCCAACAGTGGAAGCCACTGATGTGCAACTAAACCAAATGCCTGACTCCCCAAAAGTGTAGCCCTCATCAAAGAGCAGGTGCATTCACATTGGGGAGAACATGTGTTCCTGTGTTCAAATCCCAGCTCTGCACCTATTGGTTGTTGGGTACTGGACCTGGCTGAGCTTCAACTTCTTCATCTCTGTTATGGGATAATAAGAACACCTGCCTGGGGCATTACTTACTGTGAGGATCAGATGAAAGAGCATCTGTAAAGTGCACGGCACAGTACTTGGCACATAGTAAGCCTGCCTTCCACTTCCTCCTCTTCGTTATTATTAGTTGTAGTAGTATTAATTATTCTTACTTGTGGGGGAGAAGTCTCATTGTCGTTGGCCTCAACTGGATCTTAAGATGGTAGGGAACAACTATTCTCCCGCAGAGACTGAGAATGCAAAATACCATAAATCTGAGTTTGGGGTTGAAAGGCTTGTGCTGCTAACCACAGTTAACCCAGCTGACTTACTGCCTTTTGCTGCGACCTTTTGAATCAGCAGGTGTTTGACCTGGAGCCTTAGAGAGCTCGCCAGTCCACCCCCTCATTTAATAGGAGGCCAGGTGCAGAGTTTAGCTCAGCACAATCTAGAACAAATCTGTATGCTTGCGGCCCTCTATGACACGCCCTATCCTGACACCCCTCCCCACCCCAGCCCTGCACAGCTTCTCTTGTGCATACGTATGGCTGCTCCCCC
>NW_007727909.1:142390-146012 GCF_000696425.1 Galeopterus variegatus
CCCCCCCCCCCCCCAGGCCCTGGGACCAGGCCACAGGCTGTGCATGCTTCAGGACTTATTCCGGGGCCTTGTGCCAAATCATCATCGATGCATCGCCTCCTGGATCGGTTCTGTTTGCTTTGCTCAGTCAGTTGCAGTCAGTCATTTGTGAGGGATTAGAATGAGGAAGAGTTTATTAACAACTGTGCAAGGACCTTTTTTCTCTTGCATTTGTAGCTGTTGCCTCCAGCAGCTTGTCTCTGGGGAAATCTCACCTGGCACCCTTACCAGCTGTCCTGTGGCTGCTATGACAAACTACCACAAATATAGTGGCTTAAATGCAAATGTATTCTCTGGAGAATATTTCTGAAGGTCAGAAGTCTGTCTCACTGGGCTAATGTCAGGGCGTGGGCAGGGCTGGTTCCTTCTGGAGGCTCAAGGGGAGAATGGGTGTCCTTGCTCCTTTCAGCTTCCAGTGGCCACCTGCCTCCCTAGCTGAGGCCCCGTTCTCACATCCCTCTAGCCCCTTCCGATGTCACATCTCCTGCTGCTACTAACTGATCTCCTGCTTCCCTCTTAGGAGGATCCTGTGATTACAGTGGACCCACCTGGATAAGCCAAGATAATCCCCCCTCTCGAGATCCTGGGGATTAGGACATGGACAATTTGGGGTCCGATATTCAGCCGCCACTTTGGTGGGCTTTGGAGTTCCAGGAACTGAATTGGAATTTGTTTTTTTTTTTGACCAGTAAGGGGACCTCGGCATGGTGTGGTCTGCACCACGCTCAGCCAGTGAGCGCACCGGCCATCCCTATATGGGATCTGAACTTGTGGCCTCGGCGCTACCAGCACCGCACTCTCCCAAGTGAGCCACGGGGCCGGCCCTGAATTAGAATTTTTGCTCTGCCCCTACTGCTCCTGCTCTCTGAACTCCTTCCTCAAAAAGCCAACAGAAATAATAATATCTACCATTTCACTAAGTGGAATGAAATGAGACAACATGGGTAGAACACCCAGCTTGGGGGCTGGCCAGTTGCTCACTCGGTCAGAGCATGGTGCTGATAACGCCAAGGTCAAGGGTTCAGATCCCCATAGTGGCCAGCTGCCCTGCAAAAAAAAAAAGAAAGAAAAAAGATACCAGCTCAGTGTCTGGCACATGCAAAGCCCTCCACACATTCTTTCATCTCCCTCTCCTCCCATTGGCTCTGACCTGACCACTTTCTGACATCATGTGGCCACTTTCCCTGCTGGAAGGTGGCTTTGTAAGGTGACTAGCACTGGCCTCACCTGAGCAGATCCCCAGGGCCTCGACAGACTGAGACTGTCTCTGGCCCACTACATGGGCGGAGCAGCAGGGTACAATGGGAAGAATGTGGTTTGGGAATTTGACGTCATGTGACCTTGGGCAGGTCCTCTAATTAGTCCAGCCCCAACCTCCTCATCCGTAAGGTGGCATTAACCACACCGCCAGCAGGATGCTGTATTTCACATGCCCAGCATGATGCCTGGTGCACAGTAGGCTACTCTCGTGGTGATGGTGATGTTCATCTCCATAGGACCCTTCCAGTCCGCATTCCTGTAGTTCTGAATAGTGCTGGACATAAGAAGACTGGGTCAAAGGCATGACTCACATCCAGCATGTGCTGGGCACTGTCCTAAGTCCTTTACTTGTGGTAACATTTAATCTTTAGGGCAGCCCTGTGAAGTGGATATTACCATTATCATCATGTTACGTGTTCTCAGAGGAAACTGAGGGGACTTGCTCAAAGTCACCATTAAGTATTAGAGATGGGGTTGGAACCCAGGCAGTCTGATCCCAGACATATACTCTTGCCCGCTATGCTCTGCCACCTCTGCTTGGCGGAGAATGTGACGTGAGAACAGAAGAGGATGGGGAAGTCCGGGGCGGGCAGCGATGCAAGAGGGGCAGGGAGGGGAGGAGACAGCGTTTGTCCAGTTCAAGCGTTCAGCGACCTGTGGTGTGTGCATGTGTACACACGTATGCACGCTCTGCCTCACATGCACACCTGCCTTCTCAGCAGGGGTGGCAGGGGTGGGAGGCTCTCGTTTAGGGTGGCAGGAACCACAGATGTGACCCGGAGATGGGAACACAAAGGGGAAAAAGGAAGAAAGCAAAAGAGGGGGTGACATTGTGAGGGAAGAGCCACTGTCCCTGCTGCATCCCTGGGCAGTGGCCGTCCTTGCCAAGCTGCAGGGCCTCGCCAGCCAGCACCCACATGCCTGACTGCTGATGGGTGGGCCTCCTGGGCAGAGGCAGCACCACCCCTCAAGGGGGTCCAGCAGTCACTGGAGGCTGGAGACCGGCAAGGAGTGGAGATTTGCTTTCTGGAGCCCCAGGGAGGCTGGCGAGTGGTGGAACACGTTTTTGCAGTTGCCAAAAAGTGTTTCTCACCAAGGAGATTAAACATTTGTCAAGTTCCAAATAGGTGGTTGGAATCTCTGACTTTAATTCTGATGCAGGTTGCTCTATTTTGCCCCCTCTGAGAGATATGTAATGTATTCCTAGCTATTTGAGAAAAAACTGTCTTCTGTATACAGAGGAGAATTTTAATAGCCAAGCTATTTCAAGAGGCCCTCGTGTGCTGGAGCTTTTCATTAGGTAAATGGGGAAGGCTCTTTCATTAAGTACAAATGAATTAGCAACAAAACAAGATGACGACACTGACTTTGTCCAGAGCCACACTCAGTGACTTCAGGACTTCGTTCATGCTGCATTCCATGGGGATGACACCCTTTCACTCTCCACATCCACCGTGACCTTGGAGAGGTGACCGGAGTTCTCCGAGGCTCAGCTTACTTGTCCCCCAAAATAGGATGAAAGCACATACTTCCCAGGGTTATGATAAGGGTCAAATGGATGACATGTGTAAAGCCTTTGAAAGCTGTGAAGGGTCACACACATGGATGGTGATATCCTCTCCTCCACTTTTCTTTTCTTCTTAGTGGAAAATGTTACCCACAATGGCATGGCAATCTCTACTTTGGCAATTCGGATGATTCACTGCAACATAGATGATCTATTAAGATATTTGTGTAATCAGCACCGTTGTTAAGAAAAAATTATCCAAATAATGGAAATAAGGTAAAAGATGACTATATGGCTTTTAATGATGTGCTAGAGATTATGGATCATCCACTCTGAGGGATGTAGCCCTGCTTAACCTGCCATTTACTCTTGATTAGGACCTACATGTTTTACAACTCCCTAAACTTAAAATTAATGAATAGACAACCAAGAAGGGGCAATGATTTTCTTTTATGGCCAGCAGAAAAGACCACCCCAAAGCTTAGAGTTGCATTTCCCTTGACAGCATGATTCTCAAAGTGTGGTGCTAGACCAGCAGCACCAGCAGCACCCAGGAAATGATATTCTCAGGCCCCATAAAAGCACACATTCTGGGGTGCAGCCCAGCAACCGGGGCTCTGAGCCCAGCACCCCAGGGTTCTTCTGTTGTGTGCCCCAGTTTGAGGACCACTGCCATAGGACACTAACATTTTCACATGGAGGTCAAGGGTTCAGATCTCTGGACCATCCAGCCACAAAAAAAGAAGAAAAATAAAATTTCAATTTGATCAGCAAATATTATCTCAGTATTTTCTCCCCCCCCCCCCCCCCCCCCCC
>NW_007727909.1:146185-150902 GCF_000696425.1 Galeopterus variegatus
AAAAAAAAAAAAAAAAAAAAAAAATTATATTTGGACAAAAAAAAATTTTCCGGGTTTTTCTCCCCCCCCCCCCCCCACTGGCCATAAAAATCCCATTTTCCCCGTATTCTCTCTTGACCTGTCTATATCTTCCCGCCATTTCTCTCACTAATGAGTTAAACACGACTTTGACATGTGCTCACTACCTATTTTTATGGGAATTATGTTTTTAACATTTTGAAAGTTATCCTCTGACACCAATAGTAGAGGACATATGTGGGGTTTGTATTTCTGTGTGTGATTCCAGTGGGGTGCTAACCTGGACCTCTGTCATACTTGGTGGCCTCCCAGCACCTGGAGACAGCTGCCCTGTGTTTGGGGAATGTCCCACATGAAGGGTCTCTGTTTTCAGGATAGAAAGGTCAGAAACTCACTTACCAAGACTCCCTTTCCATGAGGGTAGGACATGTGACTAGGAGCCACCACTAGGGCGTGCCTGCGAGAGACTGGAGAAGGTGCCAATGCTTTTCCTGGCCCATTTTCTTAGGGAGGTAACCAGAGAGGTGCTCTCTGGCCTCCCAGAGTTTCCGAGGTCTCTTATTCTGCTTAAACAAGCTAGAGTGTGTTTCATTATTTGTAAGTGCAAACTCTGATAAAGATGGAAAAGAGAGAGAGTATATTTGATATGGTTTTCTCCTGTTATTTTGTATATATTTTGTATATTTGTAATATTTTGTATATATTACAAAATTCAAGATAATTTATATAGCAAAAAATTTTCAAGCAATAAATACTATATCATGACTAAGCAACATCTAATTAGTAGAAATTAGGTTTGGGGGCCCCCATCTTGAATCTGTTTGGATGCTTTGTGGCTTGTGGCTTGTCTGCCAGTGCCCTGGCCAACTAATTTCTTGGCAGCCCCAGAAAATGTGCATCTCTCTATCACGGTCACCTCTCCCTTAGGGGTCCTGGAGACTCCCCTCCTGACTGCATGACTCACCAGCTCTTGCAGTATCTGTCTGCAGCTCCTCTTGTGGAAAAAGGAGAACCACAGATACACAATTTTAAAACAAGACTTTGTTGCTGGAAAGAACTGTGTAGCAGGAAGGGAAGAGAATACTTACTGGCCAGTCTAGGAATCTTTGACCCCAGTTCTTTAACATATAAAAATGACAAGCTTTCTTCTATACCTGGTATACCCAAAATTCTCCCCTACTGCCCCAAGAATCACTCTGGGATTTGCAGAGAAGGGAGGGCCCCTCACACACAAAGTAAAGAAATCTCACAAGACTGTCACATTTGACATGAAACCAAATGTAATGTGAGATCCTTGGATGGATTTTGGTTGGAAAAAAAATAACAGTTATGGAAAACACTTTTGGGGGAAATCTGAATTTACATTATGAAATGGATTGTATGTAAGGCAATGTATATAATGGAATGTATTGTATTAATGTTAAATTTCCAGAGTATGATCATTGTACTGTGGTTATGTAGAAGAAACTAGTTCTTAAGAGATACATGCTAAAGTATGCCTGCAAGTAACTCAAACACAAAATTGAAATTTAATTTCAATACATGTAGAGATAAAGTAAATGTGGCAAGACAGCTGGGTTAGAAAGAGTGGAAGTAACTGGAGAATCTGGCTGAAGAGTGTGAGAGCTCATTGCACCACTTACGACTTTTCTCTAGGTTAGAAAATATTCAAAATAAAATAGAATCAGGAGGATGGGTGCAGGGTCTCCCAGTTCCTGCCACTTTCTGTGTCCTGACCTCTCTGTGACCCGGCCACTGCATGTTTTCCCTGCAGGCTTGAACACAAGCCGGGACCTTGAACATTCCCAGGCACTGATAAACAACTTCCCAGAACACTGAAAGATCGAACATGTTGCTAAACATGTAGAAACTAGCACTGGCCCTGAGCTGAATTCTTAACCCCTCACCTAAACCCCATCACCCGATCCCCTGTGTGGGTGTGCCTGGCAGAACAGCTCTACTCTTGCCGGCCGGCAGGGGACGCTGCAGCGCTCGGTGAGCATCCCTGATAAGTGCTCTGGACTGACCTGGAGTTTAGTGCTTCTTTCCTTGGAATCCCAACCAGCCCCATCTTGGGACAGTTTGGGACACTACCATGTGGGAACTTCCCTGCGCCACTTTTGGGGTGACTCCAGCTGTGGGTTTTGGAGGAGACGAGGAAATATAAAACAAGATAGACCATAAAGTTGATCATTGTTAAAGCTGGGTGATGGATGCTTACTTGAGAATTCATTATCACATTCTTGCTAATTTTGTTTATTTTCAAAACTTCTCCATAGAAAAGTTTTTAAAAGGGCTATTACATTTAAAAAGAGATTGAAATGTACATTTTGATTAAAAAGGGGAGGTCTCCCTCAGCATCCACTGGAAAGGACAAAGAGAAGGATGTTCCTGAAGGTCAGTAAAGGAGTCATAATAGTTGTAGGGGGAGGAAAACATTACGGAACTTTTTCATTATGTGAGTTTTTAACTTTGAGAACACATGATATAAAGTTCTGTGATTATAGAGGGGCAATTTTCCTCTTTGTTCTCTACTCTGTGGATGTAAAAACCCATTCCTATATATTTGTTAGGATGTAAACATTTCCAGGGGGCTGACTGCTTAGCTCAGTTGGTTAGAGCGTGGTGCTGATAACACCAAGGTCGAGGGTTCAATCCCTGTACTGGCCAGCCACCAAAAAAAAATTCATTCATTCATTCATTCATTCACTCATTCATTCCAGGACTGTAGTAAAACCTAGCAGGGACAAACCTATAGTCCCAAAACAACTAGTTTATCAAGCTTCCTTCAGCAAGGGAGACCACTTACCAGAGGAACCTGAAAGTCTCCTCAGACAAAGATAGAGTCAGGGTTCTTACAGGATTTGGAGGAGGGCAGCGTTTAGGTAAGATTTAAATAAAGCAGTGAGTGTTTTGATAGGTATAAGCAAAGAGGATTATGTGTAAAGCTGTCAACATCAGGCCTGAGCTGAGAAGCAGGGCCTAGGGTCCTGTGTGCTTAGAAACTCCACAGTTAAAATAACTGTGGTATGTTGTGTTAGAAATCCCTTATCTGAAGCTCTGTCCTCTGGCAGGAAATTGAGGCTGCTTCTCTGTGTCAAAGATGCTCCATTCTCATTTATATGGTTTCAAATAGCAAAGTTTCTGACAGTTTCCATAGGTTCACAATCATAATAGAAGACTGTCACTGTAAGAGACACTTGCAGAGGATGGTCACAGTGAGAGAGGGAAGGGGGCCTCCCAGGTGGACAGAACAAGATAGAGATGGTTCTGAGGTCTACAGGCAGCGTCATGCCCAGGACTTAACAGAATCTACTTCAAACTGTGATCCAGGGGTCATTCTCCTGCATCTCCTTACTTACATCATGGTCCTTATTCCTTCAGTTTCCCTGTTTTCCCTTCTAGGCTCTCAGAGTCTTAAGTGGTGTCTGTGACTAGCAGACAAACCAGGCTAGACTTGTGGTGGTGGCAGTCTTGGTGGGGCTGTGGCATGGTTTCCACGTATCTGTGGTTCTTAGAATGATCCGAGCAAACCCACAAGAAGGTCCAAGGAGTTTGCACTGCATAATGGAGGGGTGGTCAAGGGAGTTTCACAGTTGGCCCATCTGGGTGGAAGGCTATCAGTCTCCAGATTTCCAACTGGAAAGGATGTATAGGTATGGGACCCAGGGTTGGCATGGCAGGCCATTTGTAATGTGAAAAGGAAATTTGACTAGAAGAGATTTAGAGGGGACGCCTGGAATGTACACAGAAAGGCTCCTAGCCTGCCTAAGCTCTGAAGCTGCAAGTCAGCAACTGAATCTTGTGAGTCCATCTGGTAACTGGGAGGCCCAGGACGTCTGCAATCTGTGTTACTGTGGTTGATCCCAACTACAGAGAGAGATCTGCCTGGGTTCTGGTTTGGGATCCAGAGGGACTGAGCTGACCACTAGTTATGATCCCATAACTTCAAGGGGGGCGTGGTCACATGGCCCAATTCTAAGGGTAAATTGTGTATATGACCTACCCCTTCTGTTTATCAATAGAATCCTGCAGCTCCTGCCCAAGGTGACAAGCTCTTAAGGTATGTAAATGCTTTTATTCTCCCATCTCTGTATCTGCCGTGTCCAATATGGTAGTTGCTAGCTACACGCGGCTCTTGAGCACTTGAAATCTGACTAGTGTGACTGAGGAACTGAATGTTTAGTTTTATATAATAGAAATTGAAAAACTGGTCCTTAGTTCAGTTATTGGAAGTATGTTTGGAATGACTTAAACATGTGAATCTACTCCTCCTCCTCCCACCAAGACTCCAATGATACATATAATAGGCTCTCTGAAGTTGTCCTTCAGCTCTGTTCATTTTTGTCTGTTTTATATCATCCAGGTTTCTACTTAACATGTTCAATATTTCCTTTAGCTTTTTGAACATATAAAAGATATTTATAATAGCCATTTTAATGTCCTTGACTGTGAAATCCATCATCTGTTTCATTTTGGGGTCTGTTTCTACTGATTGAGTTCTCTCTTCATTATGGGTTGTGTTTCCTTGCTTCTCTGCCTACTTGGTAATTTTTGATTGTCTGATGCCAGACACTGAAAAGTTTACCTTGTTTGGTGCTCCCCCACCTCTTTTCTTTCTTTCTTTATTTATTGTTTTTGTATTCCTTAAATATTTGAGGGGTTTTGTTTTGGATCACAGTTAAATTATGGGAAGCAT